>NW_020230660.1:0-305000 GCF_003227715.2 Harpegnathos saltator | reverse complement strand
AAGCGAAAACTCGCGTTACTGCGGATGCAAAGGCTTAAAATGCTTTCTGTTTTCGGGGCCGGGCTGGGCTCGGGCGGGCGAGACGGGGGGACGGTGAGGGGGTTAAGCGCGCAAGCCGCGGCGAACAGACAGAGGGTAGAATCGTGAAAGCGCAGGACTACGCAAAATGCACAAGCACGCACGAGCAACGACGAGCGGACGTTTCGTTTTTCGACCAGGCCCCGTCGCGATCGACGAATCCGCCGAGGGAAACATCGAACGACGGGGGACACGTTGCGCGTCGTCTCGTCGCTACACACAGGGGATGACGAACCGGACACGGACGCGCGCGCGCGCGCGCGAAGTTACGCCGGATGAAAACGCAACCCCCGCCGCGTCCGCGACACGCGAGATATCAAGTTTGCAATTATAGATTGCTTCTTATATATAGATATATAGGGGTTGATACGACTACTTAAGTGTTCACGATAAGAGAATATCCAGCGTCGAACGTATATGCATGTATACGCATGTATACGCATGTATATGTATGTGTGCCGTGTATATACACATCGGTATTATTAATAATATATCATAGATGACGCCTTAATCGACTGGGCGCGGGAATATCGTCGCGCGCTTGACACCGGGCTTTGAGGTGCCGTATAATTTAATAATTCCAACCGTGAAAGCTCGCAACGCGAGTCATAACTCTTGGCGATCTCCCGCGTACATTAGCCGAAGAAAAACTGTGTTTGCTTATGTGCAGCATAAACATCGGGTGCGGACTGCTCGGCGAGGCTGAGTGGACGGGGGAAGGAGCGAAGGGAAAACGGCAAGAGGTGGTGGTGGCGGCGGCGGGAGGACGTCGCGAGGGGCGGATGATCGTGCATTTTATGTACGACGTAGAGACAGTTAAGGCGAAGAAAAAGGCACGCGGACGGGCGCGCAGGACTGTAGTACAATTTTCCGTCGCGCAAGTAAGCCGCTTACGAAAAGCGGGCTCGAGTCGCCGTTTCTCATGCTACCTGGCGCGAGTTATGGCGACGTATGTGTGCGCGTCCGGCGCACACACACCGGCGTAAGGGTCGCGCCGCGTCACAAAGAAAAACGTTTCGAGCGGAGCCGTTTGTTTTCAGCGGGATTCCGCGCGTTCGCCGAGAATCGCCGGAATAACGCGCGCGCGCGCGCGCGCGCGCGAAGATTCCGCCTAGCTTCGTCGTCAGTGGTCGGTGTCCAACGTGATAATTGTCGTGTGCGATATGCCATTGGAGAGAATGAATTCTCTTGCGGTAACACAGAGAGGGAGAGAGACGCATATAAATGTGTACACACATAAAATCAAATCGTATAAATCGTATAAATACATCTCTGCCTATATGTGTATTGTATCGTTTACGATTGCGCACGGTATACAAAGGGAGAACACGCAAGAGAAACAGACGATGTTTCTGGGGGCCGATTTTAATTAGTAATTAATGAGCCATATCGTGCATTCGTATCTATAATTTCAGCCAAACCCAATTTCAGCTTATTTTCCGACGAATCCGATGTCGAATTTTCTCTCGCGGAGAAAATCTTTTTTCCGCGGGGAAGAATCTTCTCGACGTAATATTATTACGTTTGGTATTTATAAAAACGTGTAAAAACGCCGCACAAAGAAAGACGCATTTTACAAGCACGAAAAATAGGATAACGTTAAATGTCGGACGCTAATGCAGCGATTAACGAACGTGAAAAACGTTATCGTACGCGGTAAAAGCAATCGGGATACAATCCGATAATATTCGGATATACGGATACGAGAATGACACCGATTAGCAGACAAGTTTCAATACAGCCGACAGCTGGTAGTTTTGGATCAGACAATGGATTCGAAAATATGCTGCGAATATAAGTTTGCACCGCGTGCGAGATACGCGATGAATTGCCGCGTCCACGGAAGAATGTACCGATTCAGCTTTAACCTTTATCCAGGCACATACAGAGTCCGTTTTTTTTCTCTATTTTTACGCAACTATCGAATTTGTTTTGCTCGTTCGTTCGCCTCGTCTGCAATTCGTCTGAAATATTCAATCTCCCAGGTCTATCTTTTACCAGTTTGCAATTTCTGCGAGCATTAAACGCGCACCGTATTTTCGCTCGCGCGTCTCCCTATACTTTTTACAATTATCTCGCAGGAGATTTCTGTGTGCACGTGTGCAATCTGAAACGCGCGCGCCTCAGGGATAAAATTGATTTTCACATTATCGTTATGTAATACGCGCATTAAACGATATTACTATTAATGGTAATGATATTACTTTAATATTTATTTCACAAGTACAATGTGTGTTAACTCGTGAAGCTACGAGGTTCACAGTCAATTAATGGATGTTTTGTTACGTTGTATCGTTAATAATGTCCGTTGAAAACCTTACTTCCTTTTCGTCCGGAAAAGGTTACGGTACCCTGATCAGATGTGCTGTTGATCTCGGCACTTTGCCATTGATATCGTCTCGCGATGCCGACGTGAAACTTTGATCGGGAAAAACGAATCTCGGCTGGCTTTATTAATAATTATTGCGTACGAGGCGGAGCCGGTCAGACGCGACTAACGTACCGATTCTCCTCTCTTTCTCTCTCTCTCTCTCTCTCTCTTTCTTTCTCTATAGCTTTCGTGACTCGCTTTCGTGCTCGAGAGCCTGCATTCTCTCTCTCTCCCTCTCTCCCTCTGTGTATCTCTCTTTCTCCCCCCCTCTCTCTCTCTCTGTCCCTCTCTCTTGTTCTCGTTCTCTCCCTGCTGCCGGTCGAATCGATATACGTGCACGAATGCGGCTTCGAGCTTCGTCCACTTCTTCTTTCACGTGACTACCGCAGGAAAGAGGGCCGACCGAATCAATATCTCACACAGACGTTTCGACCTCGTGTCCTCGTCGTCGTCGTCGTCGTCGTCGCCGCGAGCTCCTCCGTACCTTCGAAGGTCGTTCTCATCGTCCGAGCCGAATCCGGCGATGCAAAACAGCTGAATCCCTAATTAACCTCCCTTTTCTACCGTGCCCCTCCCCCCTCCCCCCGACTGATCGAGCAACGCGCGTACACGTCTATCCCGTCGTCTGCGACGTGCGGTGTGCGGTGTGCGCACGTGTGCACGTAAGAAAGCACGTGCGCGCATCGCGAACGCGCGAGCCTTCGACGAGAACGGCTGATCGACACAACACTCGGCGTGTATCAAATTATACGGGACCTTGACGGAGTGCTCGACACCTTCTCACTCTCCTCGAGTGTCGTTGCAAGTTGCGGCGGAGGCGGAATTTGTCGCGCCACACGGTGTCGAATAAGAATATCAAGAACGTCACGAAACGGTGAGAGCAACGTCGACGCCGGGAAATTCAAAATCGCCGCGGATTTACGCCGCTCAACGCCGAGCACCGCACGTTCGCGAGCGAACGTGTTATTTTCATGACGGTTAAATACATCGCGAGAATCAAGACGCGAATTAACCCGCCGTTACAGAGTTTATTTAATCGTGCGTATTTATATTTCGCGTACACGGTCGACGAGTTTGGAGCGCGCACGACGGAGAGGAACGAATCTGACGCTGATTTCGAAATAGCGCCCCGACATGACGGGATATTAGTCAGAAATGCGGTTTTCGCGTTTGCGTGCTTTTATTTGCCGGCCGGTCCATTTATAACGTCGCCATTATAATGCACCGGTTGGATACGTGATTGCGGTCGATTGGACAAATCCGTTGATGCGAGCGATATGCCGACAGAGAGGCGGCGGCTTCGATCGACAGAGAATGAGTGGATGAACGAGGGGGAGAGAGAGAGAGAGAGAGAGAGAGAGAGAGAGAGAGAGAGAGAGAGAGAGAGAGAGAGAGAGAGAGAGAGAGAGAGAGAGAGTTACGTAAACAGAGATGCGCACGAATAAACGAACGAGAGAGGGGAGAGAGAGAGAGAGAGAGAGAGAGAGAGAGAGAGAGAGGCGAGAGAGCGGCGAGGTAGAAAAAATGATTTTTAACATTTCCAATAGATTGCGCCTGATTACCCGAACGGGCACGTGCAGTTCTGCACGCGGATATAGCCGTGTGTGCATGAACACGGCTCATTCGACGGGTCTCCCTTTGTGCGCGGGAGCGAGAGTAAGTAAAATAAAAAAATAAAAAAGGAAAAAAAGGGGGGCGGGAAAAAGGAAAAGCGAAATTAACGGGATGAAACAATGGGAACGACCGGGAGGGGCTTAAGGGTTGCTGCCGGCTGTGTAATGGAATTAGATCCGATTAAATTAGCTAAAAGGATTTCGGGTATGTACCGAAGGAGCAAACTGCGTTTTCGATATTATCGTATTTCTTTCTCGGGCCTGCGGATACGGCTCCTCGGTGCTCCATTCACGCTCCTAATGCGACCCTGATAACCACCGTGTAACTCACATTCCTATAGGTTTCTCTGCGCGTACACAGTCGGGGTTTCCAATAATTTCTCCTATTTCCTAACTGGACCGGATAAAATGGTGGTTGACTCCGTCGTTATATTTTTGAGTCGGTCGTCATCTAAAATACAGCAGACAACCGTGAAAGAGAAAAACAGAGAGAGAGAGAGAGAGAGAGAGAGAGAGAGAGAGAGAGGATTTACCACCACAATGATTATATTCTTATAAATTTGCAACGGCTACAGTTCCATGACGCAACTTCTTTATCGTATGGGACTAAATTCAAGATCGAATAATTTTGCTGACGTTTTCAAGTTTGAGAAATCCATATTCAGAATCTGAAATATCAGGACCGTAAAAATAATGCTTCCTCGATAAATGTACAAGTAGACGAGCTTCGCGTTCCTGCAAATCTTACGCACTGTTACGATCTCAACATCCGTACTTCAGCAGATGAAGCGACTTGTACGAGCGCGGATTAGAACTCGAGTTATTCTTGTAACTGTCCGGAGCCGCGTACACGGAGCTTTCGATAAGTTTATTTCGAAACACACAGGGAGGACGAAGGAAGAGAGAGAGGGGGGTGGGGAGAGAGAGAGAGAGAGAGAGAGAGAGAGAGAGAAGGGAGGAGGGGGGGGGGGAGGAGAGGAGAGGGGGGAGGGGGGAAGTAGGAGAGGGAGAGAGGAGAGAGAGAGAGAGAGAGAGAGAGAGAGAGAGAGAGGAGAGAAAGAGGACAGTGTGAGTCGCGGAAAATATCCAACGAAAGAGGCTCTCTCCCGAGAGCTTTTTCGCGGAGCAACGAAGATCTGAGCAAACACGATGCGCGTACGACAGTAAGTGGATCTTTTTGAAGGGGTTTAGAATTCATGCAGGAACGTCTCGTAAAATAAGACACGACTGTGTGTCCCGGTGCGCGCGCGGTTGCGCTACCGAAAGCGCCGGTACAAATTTGTATGCGCCGATGCGCTATTTTTCGCTCGTGCCTTTTTGCATGCGCGTCCTTTTACATGTACGTATATATATATATTTTTTTTTCTCGGGAGAGGAGAGGGAGAGAAAAAGAGAATCTAGAGGTCGCAAGCAGACAGCACCAGCATCTTTTTGCACACACGAAGGGAGAGAAAAGAGAGGACACACACACAGAGAGAGACAGAGAGAGAGAGAGAGAGAGAGAGAGAGAGAGAGAGAAAGAGAGAAGGAGGGAGGGAGAGAGCGATTCACGTTCTTCCGCATCAGCAAACTGGCGTGGAAGTTGCAGAAAGACCGGAAACACACCGCCGCGCCCGGGCGGGAGCGCGCCAGCCGAATTTCGTTCATTAAGGAAGTTACCGGCCGAACAAAGTAGCGCGGGGCGCAAGAAGTAATTGACATTCGCGGGTCTGTATCGCGCCTGGATAATAACCAGGCTGCGCGAGCACGCGGGATGCAATTTGTTTTGTAACGAGCTCGCCCCGACTGCGAATTACGCGAATCGCTATTTCATCGGGCGCAATTAGACGCCACTTCGGAGTCGCGCCATGTAATCGGCGGCGGCGGCGGCGTCGGCGGCGTCGGCGGGGGGGTTTTCGTTGCTCGCAACAAAAACGCCGACACAATGCGCGAACTTTGGCTTCTGTGCGCATGACGAGTCCGCGAGACACTTTCCTGGAGGTAACGGTGACAAAATTTTGCGAAGCTGACTACACGACGAGGTCGCGCGACGCGATTAATGGCCCGCCGTGAAATATTCACGAGAAATCGATACCAAATTCGTCGTGGAATCTGTAATATAAAATTGACGCGATCAAAAGTGGAACACTCTCTAGATAGAACTGCGGCCCGGATCCGGGATTATGGAAAATCGCTAATTACAGTACATTAAACAATGTAGCTCGTATCAAGCTCGCAGCAAATTTTCACGATTCCGAGCCTGAACGTTCCGGCTGCTACCGCGACTCGGTTTTTCATGGCGTAAACACAGGCGAAGCGCGGCGTGGCAATGAGCGAAATAAACGAAAAATTAAAAACCCTGAAATTTATATGCCAACGTAAGCTGCATTATGGACGCGCTCGTGGTATCCGCAGGTTTGTTTCGCTGAAAAGTACACGATGCGCGCACGAGCGCGCACAAGTATCGCGCTACAAGTAAGCAATACGTGTAATTTACATTCCCATGTTTATCTTCGGCGGCGAACGAGCCTGCCCGATGAGGTAATTCGCGCAGAGAATCCGTCGATACGCGCGCGCGTTTCGCTAACTCATCATTAGGCGTACGAGGGAAAAAAGAAGGAAACAAAGAAAAAAAAAAAGAGTAGTTCGGTAGACGTAGGGAACAGGTAGGTGGGCAGAGGGCCGGATTTTACCTTCGGAAAACGCGGGACAATGAGAAAGTTCCGCGCCAAAGCGAAATGCACCATACGCATAAAGCCGCGGCATTATCAGCCGAATGGAAAACAATGGCGATATCGATCGTCGATTCGCGAGTATGCATCCGGTTCGAGCGCGCGGTGCCGGCGCCGCGAATGCGCGCCTATGCAAGCTCGGCTTTACGCTCGCGCTCGCAGGATTTAAGTGCCTATGAACTAACAAGTTGCTGCATCCGTCCGTGATTCCGCACACACGTCGGCGCGGAACGCGAATTTCGCGAAACATTCATAGACCGGCAGATATGATCACCGTTCCGACGTTAATTCAATGGAACTTTAAACGAGCTCTCAATGTCACGTTTTTCGCACGTTGTCCATTCATTTCACGGCACTACGAAGGTTAAAAGGAAGACATTGAAGGGAGAAGCAAGCACCTAGCTGTCCTACAAAAATCAAGTTTTCAGCAATTGAGAGGAAATTGATAAATTATCACTTTTAAGACATTTCTGCTCTCTCTCTCTCTCTCTATATATATATATATATATATATATGAGAAGATATACACATTCCTCTCCTAGCTGTAAGAGTATAAGCCACAGGATAGTCTCGACACGTGATGCAGGCGCAACGTAAACAGGAAGAATCACGCGCAAGTGTGACATAGAGCGCTTGTTAAGAGCTCCCTTCGTAAACGATATTAATTCCCCGGGCGTATATCGAGGAGAGCATAACGATAAATGTAACTTTGGACGACACGCGTATACCCGTACGTTCTCATCTTAAAAGAGCAAATAACACAGTAACCGCGAGGAAGTCGCGCGTCGTTAAAAAATTCCAAACTGCGCGGGGACCGTGAAATCAAGGAGAAAAACAGCGCGCGGCCGCCGCCAATTCTCATTACATAGAACGACGACGACGGTGACGACGACATCGCGCGTCGCACCGTGTCCGCGACGCATTTTCAACAAGTCCAGACCGCAAGTGCAGACCGGCCGCCTCTGGCGGAAATGGTCGCGCGTAATTACGCAGAGAATATTTCTCACCCCAACGAGCCTGCGCGCGCGGCCGCGGCCGCGGCCGTTTTCGGACTAAAAGCTCGTCGAGCGGGATCAGAAAACGCCACAGCGGAATCATCCGCGGGCAAACGCATTAAAAAATAACGCGTACGTCCCGGCGGAAAGTTAGCCCGGCGGAAAGTTAGCCTCGGCTCGCACCATTGGCGCGAATTACCGGGATATGACGGGAACTCCGTTTGTTAGAAGCGCGCACGTTCGCCGGGGGGGAACGAACGGTGCGCGATGGACGAGTCGAGTATATTCTTCTTGTTGGTTGGATTTCTTTTTTTTTTTTGTTCAATTCCGAATCTGTGCGGGGATACCTGATTACACGCGGATGGAAATGCAAATTCCGTCCCGGATGATAAATGCATACACGGGGTGGCGATTAAAATTCCGAGTAGAACTCGATAACGCCAGGCGACGCTGATGATCCCAAGTTACGAGCGCCCATAAAATTAGCGACGGTACTGATAAACGTAATAAAAATACGATCAAGCGAGCCCATCGCCCATCGCCGAGTGAAATTAGGAATGTGTGTAATCGCATAAATCGACGACGTGGAAACGCAAATAGAACGGCAGCCGCCTCGGACGCTGGCGCGAGCCGGCGGTATTTCCCGTCCGGTATATCCCGCTCCTGCGCCGGGTATCGATATCTTTCTAATATCAGCGATGGGGAACTCTCTCTCCCTCCCTCTCTCTCTCTCTCTCTCTCTCTCTCGCTCTCTCTCTCCCTCTCTCTCTCTCTCTCTCTCTCTCTCTCTCTCTCGATATCAAGAGCAACGTCACCGGCTTCGAATGCGCCCCCATTCTACGGTCGAAGGCACTGAATTCGCGAGAATACGGGCGTGCAGAGGCCATTTCTTCGGCGAACGCGCGGCGGTTCGCGTCGGCTGAAGTGCAATTAGAACGCGAAATTGGTCGTGCGCGAGCGAGCGAGCGAGCGAGCGAGCGAGCAAGGGGTTAAAAAACCGCTCAAAAGCAATTTGACGTGGCGCGACGGATGCATCGGGCCGCTTTGAAGCCATAAATTCGCGAGGGGGGAGGCGTGATCGCGCGGGGGCGACGGTGACGACATTCGGGGGCCTGTTCCCCGTCCAATCGGACGTTGCGCTTGGGCTGCTCGTTCATGCATTTCAACGCTTGCAAATCATTCATTCCGACTCATTGTCGGGAAGTCGGCCGCGCTACGCGCGCGCGCGCGCGCGTTATCACGCTGCGCAAAATGCACTCCCTGTCTCTCTCTCTCTCCCTCCCTCCCTCTCTCTTTTCCCCTGTCTCCATTTCTCCTCGTTATTCTCTTTCCGCCTCTCTTTTTCGCTCCCGCCGCGCGCCATGAAATTCCTCGGGACAGAACGCGAGGGGAATAACGTGCCCTTGAATATTTATCGTCCCCGCGGGATCGAATTTTGCGCAGACGAGTGCCGCGTATTAACGCGAAAACGCGGTCATTACGACGCCACCGAGCTGCGAATCGGAAAAAACGCCGCGATCGTTATCGGGGGGTCGTCGTACGCGAGGAAAAATTATGCGTCGACGCGGAAACACGCGGAAGGGAGGGAGGCTCGAGCAAGGATCGAAAATGTCCCGCTGTGCCGGTCGGATTGTTTGATTTATACAACTATTTAACACAATGCGCGAGTACGTGGATGAATAGTTGCCCCGCTATACGTTCAATTATGTATTTGCTTGCGCCTGTATTAGCCTGTTAATGAGTCGGTTTCATTTGCCAGCGCGATATTGATTGCACAAAGTTAATCTACGCGCAAACAACGGTCCACGTGTGCAATATTTAATCACGATTTATAAACAGTCCGTATAGACGAGCGATAAAAACGATGCGCGCTCCTCCCGCGACGCTGTCCCCCGCGTTATTCATCCACTAAAATCTCAACGAGCTTAAAAGCTGCCCAAATTCCTCGATTATTCCGCTGTAAACATGTTTTTTCGAAGCCCACTGCGTCTTCATCAGCGATCGTGTTCCATCGTCCATCGGTCGGATCGGATGGAGCGGAATTTCCAGCGGGCTGTGTTATTGTGAAAACGGACGCGCCGCCGTCAGAACTCGATCACATAATTTTTCCAATCGCCGCCGGAGGAGAGTAAAGAGAGTGAAAATTTGCGTGCGAATACGTCCGCCGAATCGCCGCCGTGTAACTTTTATTTTCGGAGCGGGATTCGATCGCGATTGAAACTAGCGCGTGAGTTTCGGAAACGATGAAAAATCAACAGCGAGAAGAGGTTACCGACGGTCGCGGCCGTCCGGATACCGGATCAAACAATCGGCCGCGTAGCGCGACACGATGCATACCGGAGCTGTATCGGATGTATGAACTCGGATATCGTTCGCAGATTGCGAGAGGAGAAGGTTAACAGGCCACGACAAGAAGAGGGGCGCGGACGGTGGAAGAGGGCAAGAGAGACGACGGGGGTAGGAGAAACAACCGGCGACGGCAGGGGTGAAAGGAGGGAGACGTTACAGCGAGAATGCGAGTTCGTTCGAGCATCCAAAAAAGGGGAACGCAAGAACGCCCGTGGATTTACGTTGATGTATCGCCCGAGGTGAGCGAGAAAGAGAAAGGACCTTTCGGGAGAAGGGAGGGATGGAGGGAAGGGGGTAGCGGGCAAGGGAGGCAAGGCGCGGACGGAGGGGAGAAATATTTGTAGGTTATGCCGGCGGGTCAACGCCACCCGCCTCTTCCTCGCGGGAGCGCAGCCTGTCATGAGACTAAAATTAAAACGAGCCGCTGCTCGATACTACCATGTGCACGTATGTGTGTGTGTGTGTATAAGAGCGCGTGTCTTCCCCCACAGATGATCGCGATACTTTGTATCAGCGTCATCGCGATATCGACCGTTCGATAGCAAGTACTTCGATTCCGCCACCTACTATTCCCGACAACGGTAATTAAACTTTGATATCAGACGGTTATCGAGACTTGTTGTATGCTAGCTCCTTTCTCAATAGAAAGTCCCCCGGGACGGGCGATCATAATTTTTGAATATCCCCCGCGTATACACCGCTGCTGCTGATGTTGATCGATTATTTGATACACACCAAAACTGGAGCACAGTTGCAGCAGCGAGTTGCTTGATTATCAGTAGCCGGTCCGACACACTGCGAGAGGTATCAATGCGAGCAAACTCCCGGCACTGAGTTTACGTATCCATCAATATCGATCTTGGTTCTAAACTTTGCGCGCAACTGACAAGACGGCGTTAAAGTTGCATTAGACCGCGAATATAAATGAAATATGATGGAGAGCAGCGAGTGCGATGAGACGCAATCGGAGCGCAGAGCGAAGAATCGCGCGATAACAGGTCGCAACAGGTACGTGGAATGTGATTCGCATAAATCGCGGAAAAATCGGAGATACGTTTCAGCGGAGAAACGTTCGGAGCGGCGGAGTGCGGCCTCTGAGGCGTGGCACGACGATCTTGCAGGCTGCACTGTCAAGTTGACGGTTAAAGATGCCGCGGAGTTAATGCCCTGTGCTGCCAACATCTTTCGCCTCCATGCACGTCGCTCCCGCTTTGTACGCTTTCAGGCGCGACAACTCGCGTTACTCGACGTTACGCGCGCGTTACCCCCGAAATTACGCCGCCACCCTCGAGTATGCACGCGTCACCCTTCTGTGTCTCCCCCTCGTTGCCAAACTTTTGCCACTAAAGATTAATGTATACAGAGTGTACCGTGAAATGCGCGGCAATCGGTAGTACGAAATGGCAATCAGTCGTATTCTTCAACTTTGACTTTTTCTCAGGGGAAATTCAATTATACAGATCTGTTATCTCGCTTTCTCTCTCTCTCTCTCTCTCTCTCTCTCTCTCTCTCTCTCTCTCTCTCTCTCTCTCTCTCTCTCTCTCAACTTTTCTCCTCTCCTCCCTCCCCGCCCCCCCCTCTCTCTCTGTTTCTCTTTCCGTCGCAGCTTTCAGAGATCCGATATTAAGTATCCTCGTTGTAATTTAATTAATCGAACCGAGTACCCGTGACAACAAAGTTCCCTTGTAATTAACCGAGAGACAAGGTTTTGTAATCAATTTTCAAGCCTGCAGCTTAATTCGTCGACACCTTTTAATTCTCATTATTAATTAAGCCCCTCATTAAGCACTTACGCATTAAGGTTCCGTTCAAGCGCAGCCGTTCTCTGGCCATCGACTTGACGTGTTTTACGACGATACATCGCGCTTCTCGCTTTCATACGCGTATCGGTTTCACCATCTAGCCTTCAAGATCTATCAACCGGTCGAACTCTCCTTTTGGAACGAGACCTGCTGGCGGACATGGAGAACCCGCAAGCTGGATGCGCTCCTTTCGAATTATCGATCGGCGTGACCGCCGATAAGTTCACCATGTCGACCGCCGAATCGACGCGATTACTTTACGCCGAAACGACTATTCCGCGATGACATTAGAAAGGCACACGTATATTGCACAAATTTGGCGCATCGTTAATAATTTGCGATAATCCTGGGAACATTTTTTTTTTCTTCCGATTATTGTATATCATTGTATCCCTTTGAGCAAAATTTGCATCCAAGTTTTGAAAATTTCATGTGAAACTAATAAATTATCGATGCTCTAATTCGTAACATCTCCTACATTGGAGTGTCGACGTGCGTAAATAACTGTAAAAAAAAAAGTTAATTTTTACTGATAACTAATAGTCGGAAATATAGAGAGCCAACCATCCTCTGCTAGAAATGCCGTAATCTTCCATTCACATTGTAGCAACGAAAATTCCTCGTAACCCCATTCTTAAGAATTCTTTGCGCTCTTAATATTCTCGCTACTGGAGTCATTCGTCTTCATAGTGCGAATTGCTCGTAGAGCACATAGCGCGCGCGCGCGCGCGAGTCCTTTAATTTAAATTTAAAATTTCATACGTATTAGAGAGAGAATTGTATTCACCGAATAATCTCACCTTCCGCGGAACACGAGAAAATTGGATTTCGGGAAACTCGCGTTGAGAGATGATAACATTTCGTGTCGCTCGCGAACATCGCTGTGAAACGGCTCATCGTCGGTCGAATTCTAAATTAGGCTAGAACTAACGTTTCATTTTTGCAGAAAAATATCTCAAGGTCGCCACATGGACATTCTGCCTGAAATAGTTTCGCACGCGTTGCGTCACAGCCCATAAAATAGTCCGCTTCCGCGGCGCAATCGCTTCCACACATCTACACACGTTCGCCGACGATGATGTCACGGGATAATTCTCCATGATGATGCCGCGGAAAGAAATATGCGCAAGGGCATTTACTAACTCACACCGTGTGTGTTAACTTTCGCGGTGTGACGGTAACACACGTCACACGGACGAGGAGATGTGTTGTATTTCGACCGTTCGACGTTACGTCGCCGGCGGCGGCCCGACCCGGCCCGGCGCGACGCATTATGAAATTACATTCCACGACCTTTGATCGAATCGCGGTGAGACCGAGTCGTAAACGCGAGCGCACACGTCCGATTGTTTGGACAGGAATCACCGTACTTCCCGACTGATGTAAACTTCCGTGGCACGTGGCCATCGGTATACGCGGCGCCTTGAGAGCGCTCGAATGCGAGAGGTGGAAAATTAAAGCCATGAACGTGAGCAAATATAAAAGAAATGTGTAACAAATTAAACGGTCGTAAAGCGCAGTTAATTCAAACTAACGCGCTTGTTTAATTAAAAGGGCTGTTATTAAAGTTTAAGTTAATCGTTTCAACAGCACGACATGTTACGTCACGACTCGCGTATCGCAACGCGATGGTTCCTTGGCGTAAAAAGGGGGAGAAGAGAAGAAAGAGAAACATATACTCGTCAGCTTCATTTCGCGGTGCTTCACGGCGCCGTCGTGAATAACGATAAATAATACAAATGCATTCATAAATATTGTCGATAATAAAGGAGAAAGGAGACCGAAACTAACGAGAATCTATGCCGCACTTCTAAATATTTCTATACCGTCCATAGAGAACACGTCGGGGCATTCTAGTCGCGCTACAATAGCTACTACGTTACAGCGGACGTATATATAGACGTATCGTATATGTTCTTCATACAATATATAAATGATGCTGTGAAAAAGCACCGAGCGGATTTTTCGCGCGGCGCGCAACGAGTGCGCGTCGACGAGAGTGTAATAGTCACCTGTCGTAAGCGACGATAACGAACGTGTCACATCATTATGAACATCTGTCACATCTGTCAAGCCTCCGGCCGAACGTCTAGTAAACTTCGCCCGGTCCCATTGTGAAAAACGTATCGATTACACGGGTCTAACTGTACACGAAGCGACGCGGTCGGGCCTTCGGTTGTGCAGGTAGATAGGTAGGTAGGTAGGTAGAAAGGTGCGATTTCCTTCTGGGCACTGTAAACACGCGGAAACCGCCGCCTAACGCCGGCGTTAGAAAAAGGTCGCGCGCGCGTGGTCGCGGCGAGAAGTGCGGAAGGTCTCAATAGGATGAAAGACGCCGAGGTCGAAATGTCAACGCGGGGATACGCCCGTGGAAGGTACGTGCTACAATCTGATGCGTTTGAGCGCGGGTGCGCGTCACCCGTTCCCTCACGACGCATTTACACGCGGTCACCTGCACGCGTCTCTTTCCTTCCTCCACCACCTCTCCCTCCTCCTTCTATCCTCCTCTCGTCCGTTCGCGTCAGCCCCTCCCCTCCAGCCGTCCGCATGAAAATTATCCATCCGCGTTGCGTCACGTAGAAAAAATACACCGCGGTCGGCACGGCGACCAGCTACGAGAAACGCGATCCGATCGGGGACACCAACGGCGATGCGTGATGTAAATATATGCATGCGCGCGCGCGCACACACACACACACACACACACACACACACGTGGTGTAAATATCGTGCGGCTCGAATCGAGACCGTAAAACGAAGCCGAACGCAAATTCCAAGTTCGAGTGAACGAGTGAACGAAAGGGTCCTGAAAAAGCCGCGCGTCCCCTGTAATTTTGCTTCTGGCCTGCGCGAAATTTTCGTCGTGGGAGAGCATACTGATGTTACGTGTACTTCGCACGCAGGCCCGAGCGCGTGCTGTTTAAGTTGAAATTCGCTTTAAATCTGTCCAATCTCAAAATCCATTTTAACCAATCGGCGAAATTAGCGGTCAATTGAACGTAAATGAGAAAATAAATGATACCTTCGCGTTATTGATAATTGTTGCAAATTAATGTCATATAACGCGATCGCGATAATGAGACTCGTTGTACAGAGAGTATCTTTAATCATCAATTGCAACCATTTGCCCCGAACACGAGCGATTTGCAGAGAATTGAGAAACCAGACTATCGGCTTTATTTTTCACGATTCTCGCCATCTGCGAAAACAGCATGTAATAACACGATGAATATGTCCCAGAAATATATACCGAATAAAAATAGCTTTGAAAAAAATCTCAACTCGTCTGAGAAAAGTATACATATAGTATCGTTAATTACAAGACACCCTGTATACAATACACATCAATCTCACTGGCTAGACTATTCTCCTCAGCTATTTTCTCCCCCCCCTGTCTCTCTCTCTCTCTCTCGCGCGCTCACCCTTTCTCTCTTTGCCAAACGCGAATATAAACTGCTCTCAACACGGAGAGTGCAACGACAAAAGACGAGAAGGCGCAATTTAAGGGAATATCGCTCGACGACAGAGAGGTTAAGGAGACCTTCGGAGCGTCACTGCTTCGGAGAGTTGAGAGCCTAACCAACGATTCAAGGGACGATAACGAGCGCGACCGATGCAGGGAAAGATGCAGATATATATACATACTTTATCCGGCCGACGACTTTCCAGCTGCGGCTAACATGTGGTCGAGTCGTGCGATTTCACGCGACAAAATGTCGGCTTGAGATATTGAGATACGCGGGTGACGTCACACCGAGCATTTCACAGGCAGGAGCTCTCTCGCGCGATTCTTTGCAGCACTACGGAATATATATCACCGCGACACGCACGTACGCACGTCTCGGCGACACGTACAAAACGCGCTTGATCCTTGCGACTGAGCCGTGCGAGACACGAAAATTCCGGTTACTCGTCGTCTCGCAGTCGATCGCCGGTGAACAACTGACGGCCGACGCGGTCTCGACGCCACACGAGCGTGGGAGAATATACGAGAAGCGACGCGACGGCGATCGTGTGCGCGCCCGAAACTCAACGCACTGCGGCGTTTATCACGCTGTTACGAGATAAATTCAGCGGTCACGAGTGACGTATAAAGATAACCCGGCGGCTAGTCGCGACCGAAAACTCCACGGTTGACCTCGTATACGCGCGCACGTTCAGCGGCCAACCGTCTTCAACTGGCGCTTGAGATATTTCAATTTCCGGTCTTTAAAATCGTAGCGTCCGTCAGTGCACTTCACTGTGTATCACGGCGCGCCCGCGCGCATGCGCAGTGCCGCTCGGATAGTTCACTTACGTTGGTAATTACTCGCAGTTTTAACGGTCGTCTCAACTCACCAAATGTTTCGTTGTTTCGAGATAGTCGCTGTATATGCACCTGTGTGTGTGTATGTCTGTGAGTTTAAGTAATATCGCTTTCCCGTGCACCGCGAAAATCCGCACGAATCACCGCCGATCGGAATCTGCACGGACGGCCGAAGGATCAAGAAATCTGTGGTCGTCGACGAAGAGAGAAACGACGCTCGGAACGACATGTTAACCTCATTTTTCGACATCGGACGGAATGTGAGTACCTTTCACGTGTATTGTGCGCCGCAGTTTTTTTTCGGCCATAATGGACATCGCGCGCATTGTCGAACAGCGTGAGATATTTCCTCCCGCATGCGTATCATAACCTGTCCTGTCCTGTCCTTTCGGTAATCTCACTTTATAGTTGCGCTCTCAATCGAACGTTTCTCGGCAATGCATTTACACGCTAAGTGTGTCAGACTCTGCCAATATGGAAATCGTCGCTTAATCGAATTTGCGAGATACTTCGAGCGGAGCGTTCTCGATCGCGGGCGTTACCGCGCGTAGCCGCGTCGAAAGCAATATCCAACTTTCATGAATTTATACTTCATCTCATATATATATATAATGCGCCCGATGTGTGTGTAAAAAGTGATTGCGGAGTACTTTCGACCTGCCGTTACGCGTTTGACCTTTAGATTGTAACGTTGGCGGAGTCTCTCGCTTTCCCGCTGGAGCACGGAATTATGAAAATCGGAGTTGGACTTGAATTGCTCGCGGAACCGATCCGCGAGTCGCCTCGTCGATCGAAAACGCCGTAAGTTGCAGCCGACGAGATGACAAGTCCGAAATTACCCGCGTCTTTGTCTCCCTACTACTCGCCTACTCGCTCTCTCTCTCTCTCTCTCTCTCTCTCTCTCTCTCTCTCTCTCTCTCGATTTAACGAGTCACAAGACCGGATGGTACTTTCCGTCGCGAACACAACGAGCGTTAGATTGTTATCTCTGCGACGCTAAACAACCGCGAGCTGTCTTCTCCCCGGTACAATCCGTATCGCGTATCTTTTGTGTCCGTTTACGGCACTCACGAGTGGACATGACAATGCTGTTTGCCGCACGCTAGTCGCAAATATTAACAAGCAGGCGTATATCGCGATATCGCGGCCAATCTAATCCGCTCTTTAAGATAACACACTGGCGGAACGCAACAAACACAGCACGATTCTCGAATAAAATTTCGCGAGAACACACAGCCGCGGGACGCAAAAAGCGGCGTGACGTCACTCCGTGAGCGCGATCGCGCGTGTTACACCACACACACATACACACATACACACACACGCACGCACGCACGCACGCACGTACACGTACGAACGTGCATGTACGTGGCGTCTGTACACAAAAGCCTGCGATACGCGGCGCCCACGCGGAGAAAACGTCATCGTTGTTGGACTCGCTCGATCGGCCGCGGATCGCCCTATTCGCGCATTCACGGACCGCGTATAATCTACGCGCGCATCTACACCCACACATCACGCGGCAGGCAGGCACACGCACACACGTACACGCAGAAACGCGTGCACGCACGCACGCACGCACGGGTAGGTGCGCCTGGGTAAACCACAGATAAGGGGGAACTTTTTGAGTGCGTTACCTTGCTCCGGAGCACACGGAGAGTTGCGCCGCGATCTTGCCGTGTTGTTGGCGATCACCTTGACGATTATGGGAGGTGGGGATCTTCTGCTCGATCAGCGGATAACTAATTCTCGTTGCGTAGCGCTCCTCTTCGGAGTCTCGGCGGACTCCTCACCGATCAACAAAACACAAAGAGAAATTTTCAGCCGGGCACTTACAGATATCCCGCGAGCGGCTCCGTTGAAACACCACTTTGCTGCGAAAACGTCTGCGACTCTCACTTTACTGTTAAATTCCGGATGGTCTCTCGCGGCCACGGACGACGTATCGTATATCCGTGCGTGTGTATCGCGAATGAAAAAAACGACCGTTCTCGCTCTCGCTCTCTCTCTCTCTTTCTCTCTTTCCCTCTTCTTATCCTTCTCACACGTTCACCGGCTCGAATGCGCGCTGCTGACCCGCCGCTGCACCAACGTTCCAACTCATAATCAGCTTTCCCCGATCATACGAGCTCTCCCCGTTTTTTCTCTCGGTCCGCGCGCTCCGCCGCTTTCTCTCTTGCTCTCTCGGTTCGTCCCAGTATCGAGCACTCTCTGTCTCCGCGTTCGCCGCCCCTCGTTTCTTCTCTGCGCTTTCGCTCCCTCGCGCGCACGATGCGACCGTGACGGCCTGGAAATGTCAAATGTCGACGAAGTTGAACGTCGCTGGAACAAGCCGCTGACAACGATGGCACGCGCAATCTGAACGAACAGTAGCAACACAGCAGCAACGACGACGACGGCGACAGCGACGGCGACGTGGGTGACGAAGACGACGACGACGACGTACTACGTGTCGCGATGATGACGACGGCAGTAGTAGCAGCGGCGACGGCGGCAGCGGCTGCGGCGGCGGCGACGACGACGGCGGCGGCGGCGGCGGCGGCGGCAGCGGCGGCGGCAGCGGCGGCGGCGGCGGCGGCGGCGGCGGCGGCGGCGGCGGCGGCGGCGGCGACGACGGCGGCGGCGGCAGCGGCGGCGGTAGCTACGGCAATGGCGACGTACGTCGGGGCGACGGCGAACGACGACGTCGTTGATAACAACCGGTAAACGGTGAACGGAAACGGGGCGACGTATGTATTATAATGCAGCTGACGGAAGCCTCGATGCGATTTTTGAGAGAGGGTGAAGAGGTAAAGGCGAGCGATGCTGGTTAGGCGACGGGATTGCGACTGCTTGCTGCTTGCTTGCTAGCCGCTAGCGGGGGCCTGGCGCGACAGCGACTGCTCGGCGGCAGCGCCCCTCTTTCACCCCTCTCCGCCTCCAGCGAACCCCTCCATCACGTTCGCAGCGTATTCCCCTTTCCTCCCTAAATCCCCCTTCCTGCCCGTCCGCCTCGGCAGCTCGCGGTCTCCGTTTCCCTCCCGCTCGGATATCGTCGCGTCTCGCCCGCGCCTATGTAATTCGTTCGTTTGACTCTCTCGTCATCCCGCCACATTCCGACGTTCTCCTTTGCGCTCTGGAACATCTCTCTCTCTCTCTCTCTCGCGCTCCTGCTCGCTCGCCCGCTGGATACTCTCCTCCGCGCCGCGCTCTCCCACCGTATCCAGCCGCGCGCTCGCGCGTTGTCTCTCTCTCTCTCTCTCTCTCTCCCTCTCTCTTTCTCTCTCTCTCTCTCTCTCTCTCTCTCTCTCTCTCCCTCTCTCTTTCTCTCTCTCTCTTTCTCCCTACTCTATCCCGACTCCTATCGTCTCGCTCGCATCTACTGGATATCTCCGCTTTTCCCTTCTCCATCCTCCCGCTACCATGCATCTCCTCTCTCTCGTTCCAACCACGGGATCCTGCTGGGTCTCTCGCTCGCTATTGCTAGATATCTCTTTCCTCCTCTGACCTCCCGCTGTACAGGCTATCTCCTCCCCTCTTTCTCTTTGTCGCACTTTCTCTCTCCTACTGCCCCAGCGATTTGTGGCAGTCTCGCTCACTCGCGCAGTGCCACGTAGCTACCGCCGCCGCCGCCGCCGCCGCCGCCGCCGTCGCCGCCGCCGCCGCCGCTGCTGCTGCTGCTGCCGCCACCGCCGCCGCCGCCGCCGCTGCCGCCGCCGCGACGTCGACGGCGACGGCGGCAGCAGCGGCGGCGGCGGCAATAACGACGACGAGGCCGCCGACCGCCCCTCTCCGTAGCTCGATAAACCGCCTCGGCGCGCATGCCTGCGTATTCCCCTGACCTCCCTCCCGCACCTCATCGTTCCCCATATGACCGTAACTCCGTCTTCGTCTCGTTCCCGCCGCTTGGCGACCCAGCCTGCCTGCCTGCTCGCTCGCTTGCTGGAGAACCGGCAATGGGGTTACGTTAGATTTGGTCGCGCATCGCCTGCTGACTATCACGCTCGCCGCTCGCGGGTGGAGGGGTTTAGTCAGTCACCTCCTTCTCTCTCGCTCTCGCAACGTCTCTCGTGGTCTCCTTCCTTCCGCCGGCACCAACACGCGAAAAGAGAACTTGCCGCGCGCGTATACTGTATGTCGGAATAATCTTGTTTCACCGCGTCTGAGGGGAGGGACAGAAGGAAAGTGAGAGAGAGAGAGAGAGAGAGAGAGAGAGAGAGAGAGAGAGAGAGTCCGAGTACGAACGTAGAGTGACAGAGGGAGACGGAGCGGCCGCGCGCGATGGCGAGAGAGGGAAACAGGCGAGATTCGAGGGAAATTCTTTATACCGACGCCGATGGCCTCAGCGCGCGGCATGGCGCGGCGTAGCGCAAAACCGCGTGCAACGGAAAGATCCTCGGATGCACAGGATGCGATGCGGTGCAGAACCGCCGGTGCATCGCGCATATCGTTCATGAGCTCAATGCTCGTCGTGCGACCGGCTTTGCGCTATACGCTGATCGCAAATGATGTCCGAGGGAGCATCGGCAAGCGTCTGAAATTAGGCTGGGTCGGATCTGGCCTCTCTCTCTCTCTCTCTCTCTCTCTCTCTCTCTCTCTCTCTGACTCTCTCTTTCTCGCGCATCGCAGTCCGACCTTCGTTCGAATTCCGGCGAGTCGCCTTATTGACTCCGAAATTCGAACAAACGACTCGATTCTCTACAATCGCACTTTTCCGCGCGAGTTTCCGAACTACGTCGAACGAGAATGGATGGCAAAAAGAAGGGAAGAGGTCGGGAGAGAGAAAGAGAACGAGGGCCGGGGGGGGGGAGGAGGGTTATGCGAAATGCGACAGAACGTCGCATCGCGCTGTTATATCTGTGCTCGCTCGTAATCTCGCTTGTGGCATCCACGTGTGGTTTAACGCAGTGCTTCTCAAACTTTCTGATCCGGCGAACGCTTAGATCCGCTGGAAAATCTCCAAAGCTCCCGGCTCCGGCTCGGTAATTAAAAGCTTCTGTCGCAAACAATTGGGGTTGCGAAGGAGAAACGCGAAGCGCCGAATATTATCCTTCGCTTTGAGAATGTCGAGCGGGAGGATACCGAGCAAAATTCGCGAATGACGGACGAACGCGGTGAGAATTTACGGCGCAGGATATCGGCGGATTGTCGACTCGGTCTTATCCACCTAACTCTATTAAACGAGGAAGCTTATCTTACTCCATTTTATTGATCGCACATTTTAATGCCACAATGTTTCCGACTCTAGAACACTTAAGTAATCGCGTGTCGAACTGGCCTTCACGGTTATAAATTTAGGCGCGGTATCTTAGCACAGCTGAGCGCAGTCCGCTTCGTTTTTTTCTTTTGCCTTACGTTCGACTTATTTGCAATAGTTTCTTTGAGTATAAGTTGCCGCTTTTATCACGCGCGTTCGTATTATTATAAAATAAATGACATCATGAATATTTAACTCATGAAAATTCATGGGACTACTTTATTGTTAACACGTCGAGTGTCGGCGAAGTTGCTACTTTTCTATGCAAGGACTTAGCTAATTTATACCGCAGTCTCATTTTAACAAATAATCCCGAAAATACGTTCCCGCGTGTGCGAGCCCAAACTCTCAAGTCCCGAAAATTACAATTATGAGACGTAATCGCTGAATTTCTTCATCCAAGAGGGTACTTTAGCCCGCGATAAAAAATAACCGACACTTCTCTCGCTCGAACACACACACACACACACACACACACACACAGAGAAAGTAACACCCGTAGAATCCGCGGAAAATCGGAACATTATAATCGACAGCGGAAGCGATGGAAATTTATAATTGCCGTGTGCCTCGTGTGCTGCATCGGTCGGAAGCACCGAGTGTCTTTAAAGTGCAAATCGGAAAAATGGAGACACGTTAAACACGGCGACTCGTGCAAACGTCCTGTGCGTCGAAGTCGATGGCACCGCCGCGCCGCGCCGCCGCAGTATCCTGTATCTCGTTGTACAGCGCGGAGAGATCCTTCGGCTGCGATAGCGAGGGTCACAGCGTGTTTCATTCGGACTAGTACCTCTCGCATATATTGGCCTAGTATCTCTCGCGTGTGCGCCTTGTTCGCATGTCCGCGGTTATCGTGGCGCGATGTCACGACGAAGATCACGGCACGGCCGCCGTTCTCCACGGTCCATCTTGATCCGGTGTGTCCCCTTCGTCCCCTACCGATCTCAAGCGCAGTGAAAGCGGGCTGATTCTCTGATGGATCACCCGTGCTTCTTTTGCACGGCGACTCGCGTATCGGCTTTTACATCTGTCCTCTGACTCGGCGGCGCGCACTCTACACATACACACACAATATATGCGCTCCTGTTATTACCTTCACACACACAGAGTGTACCGCGAAATGACTTTAATTTTAATAACATATTCCTTCCACCCACCCCCACCCCCTCCCCCCTCGATCTACGGCCGATCTTTGCGGACGTAAAATAGCCGGGTATCGGTAGACTAGACTGGTTTAATCGAAAGCGAGAGGGTGCCGTTCACGAGTCAATTTCCACGTAACGGAGCGATGAAGTTGTATTATTTGTCGGAAAGTGAAAGACGCGAATCCCATTTATATGGAATCTCAGCGCGAGATGTCGATCGCACTAGTGTGCATAACGTTGAACACGAGAAAAATCACTAAGTAATAGCGGGCTGCTACAGCAATTAGCCAGTTTCTCCAATCGGCGAATGGAAACGTTTGATAATTAAGGAGACGCCTCGCGAGGAGGTGGAAATGAGGCGCGTAATGCAGCCGTGGGTAGGATTTCTAATCTCGACCCGCGTCGTTACAATCGCAGGAACGTCGATTTGCTTTCGCGTTACGCCGTGAGTATCTCCGGTTCGAAAGTCTTTCTTGAGTGAGTTTCGATACCGCGGCGGAAGCGGAAGCGCGCGCCGTTCCTGCGTCGCTGGCTCCGATAAGCTCGACGTCTACCTTTGAGATATAAATGCACTTTCCATTTTCAACAGCTATATACCGGGCTACGAGTCGAAGCGGAAGTGCGCGTCTGCACGAAAATTCACCTTCCGTTTTGTCCGTTAACTCGTCCTCTCACTTTGTTTCCCCTGTTGATATTTCAGTCGTGTTGATTGCAGTTCCTTCTGCTTCTTGACAATCCGCACGCGCTTGGCTAAGTATTCCATTTAACGTTGAAGGAAAACTTGTATAAGATTTACGCGCGGAGTGGAGGAGATTCACGAGAAATCTGAGACGCGACCTTCCGCGCGGCTTCCACTCGTGATTGCTCCGAAATGTTGCATGTCGCCTCATTATAACTTGTTTTTAACAAGGGCTAACGTTCCCATTATTTCTCAAGGAACAAATATAACAGGAGAGTTGTGTGTGACACATTTCGTATTCCTATTGTATAACGATGCCCGTCTGCAAATGATCAGTGTCGGAATTTGTCTCTTGTTTTACTTTTCATTTTCCTCGCTTTCCTTGGTACTAGCAGACTCAAAAATACGTGCGATTTAACCTGAGGTCAGGCTCGAACTGATTGAGGTCAGGCGGCTGACAATCGGCAGGTGGGAGCCACTCGGAAGATCGCCGTGTTCGCGCCAATTCGCGCGTTTATCCCCGGCGTTTTGCGCGCGGCGTAACTCGATATCGAGACGCGCCATTCGATACGTCTCGGCATGCGCTCCCTCTCTCTCTCTCTCTCTCTCTTCATACGTCGCCAATTAATAATATCCCCCCACTTCCCCCTGCCCCTCCGAGATGCAGATAATCTCGGGCGCGAAATTGTTCGGCGCGCCAAGCACTGCCGGATGGCATCGTAACGCTGAAAAATGAATAGCGAGTTCACGCACGCTGTGCGCGAAGCGAGGCACGTACAGACGCATAAAAGCAAGAAAAAGAGAGAGAGAGAGAGAGAGAGAGAGAGAGAGGAGAGGGGGAGAAAAGATGTAGAAAGTACGAAGATAGAACGCGGAGGGTGGGTACGGCACGTGAGACAGGAAAGAGAAAGAAAGAAAAAAAAGAGTGCGTCAGGGCCAGGGCGATCGAGAGCGGGGGGGGGGAGAGGGGGCTCAGGAGGGAAGCAAGATCCGGCGGCGAGGTGTGACACGGAGCATCGAGAGACGAGGGGTACCGGCCGATATTTTTCACGAAGCTCAACCGAATAAATTTTTAACAAAAACTGCTGACTCGCTGCGTTACGCCGCTTTCTTTCCGTTTCTCCTTTACAGCTCCGGTCCACTGCTATCTTTTTCATCCTCTCTCTCCCGCTCTCTCGCTCCCGCGGCCGCTTCGTCTCGGTACCGTTGTCGAGAGTTACGAATGCGAGAACGAGTCCGGTGTATCGCGATATACCGTCGAAATAGGCGCGCTTTGTATTCTGGTACGAGTAATATTCCCGTGCGGTCGATAACCGCTTGCTGATATTAGGCACACGCTTGTCGATGTCTCGACGTGCGAAACGGAACAATGTGGCGGGGTGTAGAGGTCGAGTCAATGCTGGCGATCCTTCCGTGCTCCGTGGGTGAAATTCTTTCGTTCGACCGAGCCGTGCGAGAGAATTTTACGCCGTGCAAAAACGGTGTCGGAGATATCGTTCGCGAACCAGTATCGCTCGGCGAGTTGTTCACGGAGAAACGTGGCCGCGTCCATTTTTGCGCATTACGTGTCGCACGTCATCGCGTGGAACGCGCTGTTGTCGTTCGCGTTGGAAAGTTAAACAGGGCCACTGATTTCGCAATGCAGCGGCCATTGTAAAGCCACGTGTCAGAATCGGTGATGCGTTTTCGATCGCCTCGAGCAAGTACGACGACCGTGTACACACACACACATACACACACACACACACACACACACACACACACACACACACACACACACACACACACACACACACACACACACACGCGCGCGCGCGCGCGCGCGCACGCACGCGCACGCACACACACACACACACACACACGCACACAACCTGTAAGGCAACGTTGATTATCGTGCGTTTCTAACTTCGGCTAATTAAGTAAGCAAATTGACGCCCGAGTTCGTGATAAACGAGTATCGCTGGACGTATCAACGTCACCGCGAGCGACCGCCGGATCAACGGAACGGAAATGTGACGGGCCAAAATAAACAGCGTGATATGAACGCGATATCGATAGGAATCGCTGCATAATACTGAGAGCGCCTCTAGACAACGTCGGCTCGAGCCGACGGGCACGACCTATTTTTCACCTCATCCGACGATCGAGAGGAAACATATCGGCCAGGCACGAGACGTGTTTTCCATCTGGTATAAACAAGATTTGCAGTGTGTATGCAACGCATTACAACGCATTGTGATGCGTATTAGTTAACTCATTACATGCCGATGCGTATGCGCTGTTCGAGATAACTTCTCCCGCACGTAGATGCGTGTGGGTTAAACAGAGTATATAGGAAAGATAGCGGTATCTCGAAGGAGAGTCGCAAGAAGGAATCTATTCGTTGTCTGCGTTTCGCCAACGTCGCGACCGGTAGATCTCTTTTGCGTCGCGACTGTGTAACAACCGCGAGAGATGCGTAACCAAGCGTCCGTCAGTCCGATCAGTCTTCTACGCTTATAATTTATCTGCTATCGAATCGGCCGGAGACGCCGTGTGCCGTAATTGCATATAACAAATGCGTCGACAGGTCGTTGCAGGTAACTATAACCGCGAACTGTCAGCAACCGCGCTTGTTAGCCCACAAAGGGATGATAATTCGCGAGCGACGCTTTCGGCGTCGATACTCGTCGCCCCGAGCTTCTCTCCTTTAAGGGAGTCTCCATCGCGAAACACCCGGTGTTTCGTGTTTGTTACGAGAATATAAAATATTCCACGGAAACGTCCCTGAGAATAGTACTGGTAATGAACGCATCTCTTCTCTACGCACGAAAGAAGAAGAAAGAAAAAGAACGCAGACAGATCAAGGCGCGACGGAAGAGGAGGACAAAGGGGAAGGAGAGAGAGAGAGAGAGAGAGAGAGAGAGAGAGAGAGAGAGAGAGACGAGACCGAAGAGCACGAGGGAGATTTTCGACGGTGTAAAGCACGAATAGAGGGAAACAGCGATTCGATCTACACCCTCGGCACCGTTTCATTCCAGCGTCGCGTCGGGGTGTAGTCCGGAATCGAGGAACAAGCGTAACGCTGAGCGAAATGGAGAGGAGACGGGCGAGAGCGATATAGAGGGAAAGAGAGAAGGAGAAAAAAGAATGGCCGAATGAGAAGAAGGAGAGCGTAAAAAGCCCCTCGGGGCTTTGACTCAGCATCCCACGATATCTACATCTATTTTTGGCCACGGTCAGCTGTAGTTGCACGGCATTAACATAATGAAGACCGTTCGCCTCCTCTCTCTCTCTCTCTCTCTCCCTCTCTCTCTCTCTCTCTCTCTCTCTCTCTCGTCTTACCAGGCTCTACGCGTGTTCCCGTCTCTCTCACCTGCAGCACATACGCACATACTTTCTATCTCGCTCTCTCCCTCTCTATCTTTCTCACTCTTTCTCTCTTTCTCTGTGTCTGTATCACGTACGCATACGCACACGCATTCTTTCTCTCTTCTTGCCTCGTCCTCTCTCATTCTGTCGCGCTGCATGCGCGACGGAACGGTCCGGTAACACCGTTGACACTTTGCTCCGATGCTGCGGACACAAGTACGCGCATACGCACATGGACGCTGGAGAAAATATCAAATTATCAGGATGAGAAAGTGTACGTGAATCGGCAGAGGTCGCCTCGGGCCGAAACCAGTTTTGCGCGCTAATCCAAACGGTGACCCCCACCGCGTCCCTTCCTCTCCGCCAGCCTCTCTCTCTCTCTCTCTCTCTCTCTCTCTCTCTCTCTCTCTCTCTCTCTCTCTCTCTCTCTCTCTCTCTCTCTCTCTGTGAAACGATTACGGATTATTCGCGATCGCGCGCCGTCACGTTGACCGAGATACCTTTGCCCAATTATCCCCAATTAGTATGATCTCTCATTTGTAACGATCATTCGGCGAATAATCATCCCTCCGACGACGACGAACCCACACGCGCGCGCACGATCGCACAGAATTCGCAGATTCTTCTGGGCGCGCTGCAAATCGACGGCTTTTCCATAAAAACAGCAATTTCGTCCGCGGCGAGCGAGATGTTCCATCTAAAATTACTATTGTTTTATCCTTGTATTAGCAACTAAATTACTTGCCGCATACTTCGCGCTGTGACGGAGCTTGCGGCGGAATAATTGGTTAATAAATAATACATTTGTAATGCAGAGCTGCCGTGACTCTCCAGAGGGAGGATGACGCGTTTATGTAAATCGCAGCGCGATATATACGCGTTGCCTTACAGAAATTCCACGGTTTACAAGCTACGCGAGCGCGATCGTCGCTACCGCGACGAAACAGCGCGCTGATAAAATTCCGCAAGGCTCCGACGACGACAACGAGGGGGCTTCCACGACGACGGTCGCTCTCGTGGACGATTTACAGGCGAGTTCGGCGGTTCGCCGACGGCGTAGTGAAAAGAGCACGAGCTGAAGTGGAAGGGCGATGGGGAGAGAGAGAGAGAGAGAGAGAGAGAGAGAGAGAGAGAGAGAAGAGGCGCGGATGCGAGAGAAACCGTGGCGGAAAGATGAAGAGAGGGAGGGAGGGGGAGAGAGAGAGAGAGAGAGAGAGAGAGAGAAATACCGATGACGAAGCAGGACGAGAGTCCGTACAAAGGAGCAGCACAGAAGGGAGGAGAAAACGGGGAGGCAGGAGGTGGAGTGGAGGGAAGAAACCTGCTCCAAGACGCGGTGCATCGCATCGCACCGCGCTAACAATACAATAAGATAACAAGCTACGGGCGGAGGGGCCCGTCGCGCTAACTCGACTTTCGTGGATAACTCGAGCCGTCGCTCCACGGGGCCCGTAAATGCGCTCCTAGCCGCGCGAGTTATATCGCGCCGTCGCCGCGCGCCGCTACCTTCCCCCCCCCCCCCGCGGAAACAGCGCTTCAAGCCAACCTCCGTTGCCCACCCGCCGCCTAATCTTCGCGAGAAGACGCCGGCCTCATAATCCCTCTCGTAGCGATAAAATTGCTCGTTACGCCACGCGTGATCGCACCGCCGAGGAGGTCCCGTGGGAGCCCGGCATACTCTGCCCTGTACATATACACGGTGGAAATTTATTGAGAGTGATAAAAAAGAGGAAGAGACAGGGAGGAAGAGGAACGACGCTCGCTCGCGCGTAATTATCGTCGAAGTCACAATCGCATCGGCCGACGTGTAGTTCGAGCCGACGATCGACTTGGAGTTTGAGAGATTGTTCGATCTCCGCCCAATCTCCCCTCCGAGTACCTCTTTGCGGTAATTTTACGGATAAGCGAGGAATTTTTTCCATGCAATTTGCTTCCGGCGACAACTTTGTCGGCGAAGACCGTGTTGGTATTTGGTGTCTTCTGCGTTGAATTTTATCGTATTGTTACACTTGATTTCTCTCTGATTTCCATGTACTCTCGAATACGATACGGTTGACCTTTGTACCATTGAGAATTGAATACGCGATTCTAATAGCATTATTATTGCTAAACGCGTAATGTCGTCCTTTGGTCATGAAATAATTTAATTCGCATAAAGTAACTGGAATGTTGGCAAAATGCGTGGCAAAGGCAATTAGGGGGTACGCACGCAGTGGAAACGGTGCACAAACAGAACGATTATGGATGGCGGTTTATCGCCTTCCTTTGTTACAAAAATAACTGCGTTGTTGTGAGTTGTTTACGGCAGTCGTCGATGTGACACCGAATGACCCTTCATAGGAATTTTGCATGTGGTTATGCCACAGATTTAATATAATACACAAAATTTATTTCACATATCCACATATGTACAATATGTAGAATAGCATTTGATTTTCTCGTTTCGTACTTCATCGCACCTCCGCATTTTTTCATGCGTTACATTGTCAATTAATAACACGAACTTTTATCGAACGCGAAGTAAAATGAAACGCGGAAAGCGTTCCTAACAAAATGTATCGTTACCTTGTAATCATATTATAAACACGCAGAGTAATTTTATCACTTGAACAAATGTAGTTATGCACATTTAAAAATCGCACGCTTCCGTATTAAGCTTTTATTGTTTACTTTCATCGACAAAATTACATATGGTAATTACGCATGGAGGTTACGCAAAACTTTCGCCTGATTAAAAACAGTTTCTCTCGCGTGCGATCGTTAATATCGTCGCGCAAGCATTCGGACAATAATAGACTAATATCAGGTCATTGTGTTGTCGGCCGTAAGTAAATGAATTACTCAGAGTTGGTCAACGGTTCCCGGCAACTTTTTTTTCGGGGGGACAAACACGGCCATTAATTGCCGAGTGTGCTCCGAATCTAGCTGGTAAATTCCGACAACGCGGCACGACTCTCATCGCGAGCTCTGATTTGCTCCCCAGACCTTTCATTTCGGCTTTATTTGCCTGCTGAATGTATCATTCAGTCATATTGCTTCATATCGTCGAAAATATAGCGGCGAGTAATCCCCGTGGCAATTTGCTTGATCAATATCCGCCCTGCGCGATGTGCAATTAGATCTCGCCGATGTTGATCAATTGTTCTAGTCAATATCTAAACGCGCCTTCATAACACGCGTGAACTTCCGAATAGCGCAGCGGGGAAGGCAGGGGAGGGGGAGAAACAATGAATCCCCATTATACCGCGACTGACCATGACAAAAACAACAACAACAACAACAACAACAACAACAGCAACGACTACGACTACGTAGAGCTACGTAGTCACGCTTACTATGAAAAAGTTATGAAAATCGCGGCGTTTTGCGAAACGGGAGTAAATTTATCGTTCTATGAAACATCGCGTTTGCGCACTTATAAAACTGAACGCTCGTCGTCGACCACGGCGGAGTTATCACGTGTAACGAATAACATTGACGTGAGAAATCGCAGAATCACGTGCGAATCTATAATCGAATTCGTCTTTGCGCCGAGGCTAATCGAACACAGAGATCATCTGGTCGATGTTAGGCGGCCACGCCTAATAACGCTCGCTACATCAAGGTCCGAATATGTACCACATCGACGTGGTAGTTTTATTAATTCCATGCGAGAAGTATTAATTCTAATTACCGGTTCCCGGTAGTCGAGTGTAATTAACGACGGCGCGTCGTTTGTCTTCATCAACAATCGCGCTTTCTTTTAGCGTCTCGCGCTTATTAATAAACGTCTCGCGTATCGCACCTCTGTTCTCTTAATTGAGAGAGAGAGAGAGAGAGAGAGAGAGAGAGAGAGAGAGAGAGAGAGAAACACAGACAGAGGGAGGGAGGGAGAGAGTGCAAGAAAATTTAAATCGCCGTCGAACGAATTAACGGATCGTCAGATCGCCGATAACTCCGGCTAGTCTCGGCCGAGACGATCGACCTCTCTCTAAGTTGCCGATCGCACCGGGATTCTCGCACACTAAATCATTCCGCTGATGCTCTCTCGACTCACCTCGGATTACAAACGATCCACTTACAAGCCGGTCGGGATTACGACGGCGGCGATCGATTAATCAGGGTATACTTTGCGCGAGAGAGGACCGATCGACCGGCATCGAGCCGTCTGCGAGCAGTCGCTCGCAGAAATAAGCAATCGCCGGGTGTTCGCGTTGCGAAAACCCCGGCAACGATGCTCGCGCTCGTAAAACTTGGATCCAATAATTATGGCGCGCGAGTCCGCGCGTCTTGCACGCTCGCGAACTTTGCGAAATACGCTGCATGTCGTCTGCCTTAAGGCCACCCTCTCTCTCTCTCTCTCTCTCTCTCTCTCTCTCTCTCTCTTTTTCTTTCTCCCCTCGATCTCTTTCCTTTCTCTTTATCCTTTTTTCTCAGGACTTGCAATTTCTTCCACACCGTATAAGACGCCTGTAGAAAGATGCATCATAGAAAGCATGAATTTCGTCGATGAATTTTTACGACTTTCGAGACAAAAAGCTGTGTAATTGACGAGAAATTATAACGTTCCTTTCTTCGACCAAACGTATTTATCCGAGATGAAATTTTAATTCTACATTAACCCGGCAAATTTCGTCCATCTTGAAAGAATATTATTATATAAAGAATAATATTATACAATCTATTACGTATATCTTATATCTCAACGCTATATAAATGATTACTGTCGTTTTGTCGACATTAAGTCTTACATAAAAACTTGAATAATTTAATACTCGATTATCACAATATTCTATTTTTAATTCCAACAACTCACTCGACATCACACATAAAAAATCACGTGAGAGAAACAAATATTCTGAAACCTAATAAAAATTTTAATAAATCAGTCTCCGACTGTATACCGCAAATGTCGCATATAAACGCGATATAAACACGTTATCGCATTATCACGTACTAAATAATTAAATATAATAAAATGTAAAATATTGATATAAGAGTACTTGGATAAAAAGTACGTTGAAGAAACCATACGAGTTAAATAATTAAATAAATCATATAATAAAATAAGCCGGTATAAGTATTTCCGCGCATGCTCATACATTGTCTCGAAAGTTCCGAGTTTCGGGGCAACAATAATATATATAGGTAGGCTGCGTCCTTGGAATGAAAACAGTCTTTGACACGCGGGTAAATACATCGGGCGACGTCGCGCGGTATTCCCGATTATCTTAGTCTTGACGTCGGGTGTTTTAAACGAATTGTGATATTTCGCGAGTGCCATCACAGTGCTGTGAACATCGTGTGCTCTAGAAACATCCGGATATAATTTAAAGGGTAACACCCACATTACATTTTTAAGTCTTTTGTTCGCCTTCGTGGCGGTTCTCGGATGTGGTTCTCGTAACTACGCATATTTTTGATCGTGGGGATTGCGTACGCGCGTTGTCCCTGTTTTTTCTTTTTACTTTTCGTAATCGTTGACTGTGGCGTAGGAGCTAGAGTGTAACTGCTCAGAGCCATTTATTGAAACAGAACCACAACCACATTACATTTTTATCACGTTTAAGGTAGAAACAAAGAATCTTACTTTGTGTTTATTTTTAATACTTACACATACCGAATACTTTTTTGTATTCTCAATTTATTACAACTAAACAACATTTCCATTGCTAATTATTAACCCAAAAAATTGTGTTTTTCTTTCAGATCAGAGACACATCATGTGGCCACGTCGCGAGGACTGTTGCAGCTTTGGTGGATCCAGTTCGGGCCAAGCAGGGTTGGTTCGAAGGTACTTTTATAAGTTTCTTGTATTCCTCTCGTACTTTAACCTAAAACGGTCTAAAGCTGAGACATAATTGTCGCTATGATTTGAATAACGATCGTGGAGGGTTAATCTACTCTTACCTATTTGCATTCGTTGCTTGAATCAAGTTGTTAAATCTAATCAGCGAAACGCTGCTTTCTGTCCCAGATTTGAAGCGGAACGTGGCCGACCCTGACTGCAAGTCGTTTCGGTGAGTGCAAAACAAGAAAATATTTCAGGTGGTGGGTGGTTTTAAATAACACCGTAAAAATCAATGCGAATTGCTCGTGCTACATTTTCGCATGTTGAGTTTTTGTATGTATGTATTATTGTGCTGTTGTACAAAATACATGACTCGAAATTAATAATTAGAGGATTGCTTCGTCAGCTCTATGCCTCTGTTAGATCTATCAGACTTTAAATGCTGAATAATTCTGTCAAATTTTAATAAAGATATTTGCACACAAATATATGATTTCTGAACTATTTTACTTTCATCTTTAATTCAAGTTGTGTGGAATTATATTGCACAATTATTCATGCAGTACGATCTCTCTTAATTATTTCGAGCAGCGTATAATGCGCATGAAAATTGCGCCACTGCACGCTGTGAGCTCGAGGTACGCCTCGCTCGCGTGAATTTGGATTTCGCGATCGCTGCGGTTATCGGTTTACATGCGTTTTTGCGCCACGATTACGTTCCGCAAATAAAGACGAGTCTCGTTGAATTCAGTTTCGCCAAAATATCGCGGAGCAAAGCTTCGACAAGTATTACGAAGCTATCGTGCGTGACATTTTCGCACCATTCTTGATTACGCGGCTCTTCGTTGATGGATTTCGCGATCGGTTTTTCGAATATACATTTGCGTTTCGCGAAGTACTTTCGAGATTTTGATTGACATCTACCGTTATTGATTTTTTATACGCAATTCGCGCCGCGAGTACGTTAAAGCGTCTCGCGAGCTCGCCGCAATAAGGCGGCGATCAAGTTGCGATTTTTTACATACAATTCTCGGTTATATCCGTTAAACTAATCCGCAAATTTCAATTCCGATCGTAGTTTTCGTTAATCAAGCTTTCAGACCTCGCGTTTCGGAATATCCGTAAATAAATATAAATATCGCCGTCTAAATACAAATATCGACCGCGTCGCGAGTGAAGTGTAAAGTGAGCGCAATCAACGTGGGACGACGCAGATGAAGGCTGCAGGATACGAGCGACGCGTTTCATCAGTGGATCCGGCTGGAAATTGATGGACCTGGTTGGACTTTGGTGGATATCAACGCCCAATGGTGAATGTTCAATCCAACGCTCACAGAGAGCTATTTTATAACGTAGTGCATGCCACAAAAATTCGCATTGATTTCTCTGATCGATCGATTTGCAACGAGAAAGATTATATCTGCCTTTTAAAAAAAATTGCGTTGAATAATCAAACATTAAATATTCGTCGAATAAACGCTTCTTCGAAACTTTAACATTGGTAAAAATGACAACAAATAACAGTTTTATAGTAGGTTTTATTATGGTAGGACGATATAAACTGATAGTATTATTTTTTATATATGATCCTCTTCGTTGGTACTTCAAAAAATTGAATTTGCAAAGTTAACACGTATAAGGACTAAAATGTCCTCAAGCGAGACACGTCACTTGTCAGAGACCAAGACCTCGCGAGATTCAGGCGTATTTTTAAGTGATATTCTTCATATTGCGCACTGACTCAATATCTGCGTACGGTTGAAAGAAAAAGTGTTTCTCGATCATCCCCGTGAAGGTTCAAACGTTCCGAAAGGAAGTCGCGTTGTCTGCGAGCGATAATTACACCGGGACGAACGAGATAACGCGTTAGCGGATCCTTGCACACGTTCGCAATCGCGGAATCGCATTTCGTTGTTGAGTTTCTCGTTCTTCGTCTCGCTGGCGTTATTCCGAGCAAATAACATTTGCCATTGCGAACACGCCGGGGCCACGGGACAAATTGATCCCGCTGCAGTCACGTACCGCCTCGTGTCGGAACAACATAAAAATGTAATTACTCCTGTCATCGGGAACGGACGCGAGAGGTGGCGGCGAGAGGGCGAGGAGGAGGTTGGGTGAATTGAGGGAGGGACGTGATGTTTAGTTTGGCAATGTGAGTCGACGAGCACGGAGCAAAGAGAGAAAGAGAGAGAGAGAGAGAGAGAGAGAGAGAGAGAGAGAGAGATTCGCGCGAAGGGGGCGAAGTAGGGAAAGAGGGAGTGAGAGAGGCGGGAAAACTTTGCCGAAATAAATCTCGTTAGTCAGTGAACGTCGTTGTTATGTATGACACTTGGCTCGATATTGATTTTAGAGATTACGAAAACTTCTCTCGCTCTCTCCCTCTGGCGCGATCGTGAGCGGATAATCACTCCCCCGTCTGCTGCCGTTGCCGTTGCCGTTGCCGTTGCCGTCGCCGCTGCGCGAGTCGACGTTTCCCGGTTTCACGATGAACACGCGCGGCGCAAGAACCGCGCAACAATGCTGTTGCGCAGCGATAATCGGTACGAGCGCGAGCTGGAACACCCTCAAAGTTGCTTGGCAAACGCGCGACGGCTTGGCGCGTAAGCGAGTTGTAACTCAAAATACTCGAGTCGGTTAGCGCTGCAAAGTGAGATTAACAAGGTTACATGAGCGGAGCGGAGGGGAGGTAGCTTTATCACTAATAACCGGTCGTTATCAACTTTGTTAGCTGGAGCGTCCGGTATCGCCGGTAACTACCGGCGTAAAGAAATGAGAATCGCAGCTACGAAACGCCCCGGACGACTAGCGAGGAATTAATCCGCGCCGAGCGGGAGAAATATTTCGCGGGAGTATCGAGACCGTGGGAGGGGGGGGCGGAGCTAACTAATCGCTTTCTCTCGAGCATTACTAGGATACTAGGATCTTTATCCATTGTGGCGCAAAGTTGCTGCCGCCGCCGCCGCCGCCGGTGGTAATGAAACCTCATCCTATTGTGCGGCAAGTTGCCCGAGACTATTAACCAACTCTCGGCATTAATTCGCGCGTATCGGACGACAACGGCGCGATATTGGTTAATTATTAGGGAATTAACGGAAGTGAGGGAATGTCGCGTGAATCGGACATTATGATACGGCTTTACGACGAGACACCGAGAACGGAACAAAGAGGGAGGAAAGAGAAAAGGGAGAGAGAGAGAGAGAGAGAGAGAGAGAGAGAGAGAGGGAGGTAAGGAATAAAATGCACGCGCGGAACGAGGCGTCTGTCAGGCGCCGCGCGAGCAGTTAAGGGTGGCGAATCCGCCGCGCGTCGAGACCGCACGGCGAAATTATCGATCGTAGGTCGCGGGCTCTCGCGTAAATATTCAGTAACCGCCCCCGCGCTTTGTCATCATTCCGGCGAAGACAAGATTCAAACGAGGAAGACGCGCCGCGCACGAGAAGCGCGAGAGGTCTCTCTCTCTCTCTCTCTCTCTCTCTCTCTCTCTCTCTCTCTCTCTCTCTCTCTCTCTCTCTCGGTGATTATTCTCGTCGGACAAACCGCGGAAAAATTGGGTGCCGAATTACACCGGCGATTCGTGGTAAACGTAAAACAACTCCTTTCGCGACGTTACGATACGCCGTGCTACGTCTTTGGCCGTCCAACGGAATTGGAACGTACTGCTTTGGAATGCCAACGACGGCAGCGGCTTTCCGTTTTGTCGGTAGAACGTCGCGGGTGTCTCCCCTCACGCACGGAATCTTTATTCACGAATTAGTTGGGAGATAATATTGATAGATCATCGACTTGGATCGTAGAATTCGCCAGCCCCGACGAAAAGCGGCGACGTCTCCACGACGTCGCCGTCGACGATATCGATACGCGTATCGAGATACGCGAATGACCTCGCGCTCTCGCCGGTCGTAGTTATAATAGCAGCCGAGTCACTTCCCCTCATTTCGTTAGAATAGCGAAGGTAACTTTCATCAGATTGGCGGAGGTGTTAGAAGGGTATAAAGAAGAATGAGAGAGGGTGAAGTGTATAGAGGACCTTTGACACGGTCGTCGCGAGGATTTAAGAAGATCGGGGGGCGGCGCAACGCGGGACACGTGATAAGAATAAATTCCGATCGGGACCTTCCGTCGCCCACTTGTCAACGAAGCTTTCGACGCGAGTTTACGATAAGAGCGAAATGAGGATTCCTCCGGAAAACTTTGCCAAGAGTCTCGCCCGTCGATTGGATTCATCCCGCCTTCGATCGGTCGCAATTCCGTCCGCTCTACCCTTTCTCTCTCTCTCTCTCTCTCTCTCGAGCCTGTTCTCTCTTAGTCGCGCTCGGCTTTCATTGGATCCCGGCGAATTCTTAGAGAACCGCTGAGATTTCTTTACGTATTTTATCTCCGTGCACGTCGTCGTGGCGGATCGCCGAGATGACCGGCTCGGGCACCTAACGAGATCAGCGGCCGCGGCACGCGTGGCGAGAATAAATTACGACCGAGTCGTTTCGTCATCGATTGTCATCGGAGCGTGTCGTCCGACGCACTTACGTATTCAGAGCAATCGAGCAGAGCCGTATCGAATCAGGATCAGGATGCCGAGAGCGCGAGAGAGAGAGAGAGAGATTGTGCCGCTTCGTCGTGCCGATATTTCTGCAAAAAAGTGCCGGGGATGTTTCTAACGTGTGAGAGATGTCGTTAACAAATTTATTACACAAAAATAACAATGAGCTCGCGACCGCGCGATCATTTCTCACGGCATAATGAAATTTTCGATACCGGCACATACTCATGCGCGCTAAGTGCACAAATAGCTTCCCTCCCCGCCCGCGCCGGTGACGTGATGTTGGGTAAAGCACAGTTCAAACTTTCTCATTAGTGCTTCCCAAATGCTCCCCTCTTGTCGCGCGTTTCTCGCATCGTGTCGATGCAACTTTCAAACGAGCGTTCGAGCCCGCATCGGGTCACAGCTCGCGCGCAACGACGACAACGACGACGACGACGTACCAAACGGCGAGATTTTCCAGAAGAATTTTTGTCCCCGTTCACGTATACGACGACCATCGACGCGCGATCTAACGAGATCAGCAGCGCCGGAACACGCGGTGGGAATAAATTCCGACCGGAGACGTTCCGTCATCCACTGTCATCGGGGTCCTAAACGCGTTTACGATAGAACTGACGAGGAGGTTTTCCCTCTTTTCCTCGGCACGACTATACGACGTAACCTCCTTCGTTCGTTCGTCCGTCCGTTCGTTCGTTCGTTCGTTCGTTCGTTCGTTCGTTCGCTCGTGTTCAATCGATCGTAATTTCCGTCAGTGACTCACGAAAGAGAAGAGAGGGAACCGCTGGTCACCCACGTATACACGCACGCTCACGCATGATACGCGAAGGAACGGAGCAGCCAAGAGGAGGGTGATAGCGCGCAAGGGGCTGACTAATCGCCGAGCAGAACTACCCGGCGGCGGCCGTCGAGCTCCACGAGTCTACGTCTCTTCCGAGAATCGGTTTCGGGGTGAGCTTCGTCGTGGGTTTTATCCGTCGTTTATATATCCCGCCGTCGAATAGGCACCGTAACGTAGACGTCGCGGCGAGACGGTTAAAGGGACATGAACGCGTCGTCCTCGGGACGTAACGGCGACGTAACGACGGTCTGTCTCCTCCTGCGCTTCGTCGCGCGTCCTCAACGTACGTCGGTTACTACCTGCGGCCGGATCGGCTGATGTGCTCGGATGGTTGTTAAAAATTCTCCGTACGGCCAGCCCCGACGACCCTGTTCGCGCCTCCCGAGAGCACCGGCTTCTCCGGCGAGATGCCACGCGCTCTATAGACGTGTATTGCTTAGCCATTACTCGCTAAAGTCGCGCGGCGAATTCGCCGCGCGTGTCACCTTATTATTTGATATGTCGATCGTAAAGCGGTATGTTTCCTTGTAATGTCCGTTGTTGTCGTCACTATCCTCTGCTTGTCCTCGTCGTCGTCGTCGTCGTTACCCTCGCCGTCGCCGGCCGCCTATAATCGTGCATCATACGTCGGGATATACAGAGACAACGGCAATCTGTCCGTAAAATGATTCGACCCGAGCGTCGACTGGATGCCAGGAAATCGATCCAGAATGATATTACACACGTGCACACGCTTGGCGCGTATCCAGATGCGTTTACCGATGGGATATATTTTTCCGCATGGTGGAACAGCTGAATGCACGATAAACATGGGAAAGCTATTGCGCGATACGTCCACTTATGTATATCACGTCGTCGAGCGAGAGAGAGAGAGAGAGAGAGAGAGAGAGAGAGAGAGAGAGAGAGAGAAAGAGAGAGAACTTTATGGGCTCTAATTTCGTTAGGCCGATACGACCGAGACGACACGGCCGCGCCGCGACACATATTTGACTTTACGCCGGGCCAATTAGCGAAGCAACATCGGCAATTTTGCACGTGAGATTTTGCGGTAATTGCGCCATCGAATATCCCGCTACTCGCTGCTGCGAACAGGCACCTGCGAGTGTGCAAAAATTCGTATATCACTGAGCTCTGATCTCATTAACGCGATAGCGTCCGCGCTTGTTCGCGAGGCGACGCGTGAATTTTCCAGATTTTATGCGACGAATATATCAACACACGCGCATATTTCAGCGTGAAATTTCGAAGCTTCTCTCTCTCTCTCTCTCTCTCTCTCTCTCTCTCGCCACGCTGTCGAAATTCGAGACCGCCGAATTGCCCGTCGCGCACGTGTTATCACGCGTCGCATAATCATGTCCGCTCGGTCGCTCGGTCCCGATTTCCCCGGCCACGTCTCGCGCGCGCGCGACCTTCCTCCTCGGCAAATTCGCGATCGCCCTTACATCCAGCAAACGGTCGTCGCATCGCGACGAAACGCTGGCCCCGCTCGCTTTCGAAAGACCGCGCACCCTCGTAACGTCCGCGTCGCTAACGTCGCACGTACGACGATCCTCGGGAGAGATCATCGGCCCACGAGTCCCACGAGTAATGACCCGCCGTGGAAATAAATGTAAAGATCGTCCACGAGATTCTGGACACGCGTGACCCGCGCGACTCGTCCGCATTTCCTTCTCGCCCTCTCCCCCTCCGGCACAGCGGGGGTTTACACATCGGGATCTTACATCCCCGCGGCCGCCCGTTTCTTGCAGCTCGTTTTTTCTTTTTTCTTTTTTTCAACGACCATTCACCCGGCTCAACCATGACCAGTCTCAACGCTCAAGCTCATTCTTACGATCCGGTTCGGCTAGAGCCACCCCTGAGAGAGAGAGAGAGAGAGAGAGAGAGAGAGAGAGAGAAGGAGAGAGCGGTTGAGAGACAGAGACAGGGAAATAGACGGCTCTCGTAGCTCTGCACGGTGCAACCCCGCGAACGGCCGCACCCTTACACCTAACATCCTGCACGCAGGTTGCTCGAGCAAGGTTTGCACGGCATTTAATAGAAATCGAAGGAGGGCTCCCCTGGCTCGCAGGCCACGATAAGTCCGGTTTTGGCGTAGCTCCAGGCGTATCCACGTCGTTATCTTCTCCCGCCCAGACGAGACGGGACGAGACGTTGACGAGGTTCGATCTCGCGAGCGCTCTAAGCCGCCGCTAAAAAACGTCGTAACGCGTCGTAATACGTAATACGCGGACGACGCGACACGTTCTCGCCCCGCGTATCCGGCTAAACCGCGCCGCTAATTAAACGGTCGCTTTCGCGAGCTTAGCGTCCTTGATAGCGGGTGTATCGGCGGACTCGCCGTCGACCGGGCATGCTCACCGACGGCGCCGGAAGTTGTCGTAAACCCTCCCGGGGGGTGAGGGGGGAGGGGGGAGGGGGGAGGAGCGCGCAAAATCGTCCCTCGGGGCAGCTTGGGGCGAGTCGCGGGGCGTTAAGTACTTTCGCTCGCTAAGTGCCGCAGTACGGCGGCTTTAACGGCGCCGCGGAGATGATAAACGATAAATTAGCGATAGGATTTTACTTGCGTTGGCGCGCCGCTCAGAGTCGCGCGGAGCTGGCCCGGCGACTTCGATCGAATTATTCAAATTCAGGCTGTAAATTGCATCGGACTCCGGCGCGGGTAAGATACCTCGCGAAATTGAGTCGTGTACAGCGCCGTTCAACAATGCCCGGCGAGGAGGCGCGCTATTAACGCGCCCCGAAGATACGATCGCGTCTCCCCTCTCTCTCTCTCTCTCTCGTCTCTCGCGCACATTCGTCTCGAGTTGAATCTCGCGACGCGATCATCTTCGTCTTTTGTCCCGAGGTAATCTCGCCGCGCCAGTAGCCCGTCTTTATTTTAACGCCTCGCTCGTGTCGTGAAGAGAGCGTGTCTTTTTCTCAGGAGCACAGATTCCGCGCTCGTCGCACGTGTCAGAGAATCGATATTTTACCAGCGAGCACGACCGTACAACAGTTGCGAAATGCATTGTTAGCCGTCGTTGTACACGTCGGTGTAGGCGAAATTCTTGGCAGCGAGGCGATGAACGAGATAAATCCTCCCTACGAAGTATCACGCTCCCGATATGACTTTGCGAGGAGCGGTTAACGATCGCGTTGAAATCGTTAGAAATTCTCCGAGGGTGTCTCTCCCTCCTTCTCTCACTCTCGCATTCTGAACTCTTCCGCTCACTGGAGTCCCTCGGCTGCCACTCGTGAGCGACACTGTACCAAACAGCTCGCGTTGCCTGCGCGAGCAAATCTTCGTAGAGATACGAGATATTTCGCAGTTCCGCCGGCGTAATTGCTTTTATCCGATTTATATGAGAGACGTTTAAAAGCGTCGGAATTAATTCGGACCGTTGTTTACCGCTTCGTGGCGGTGCGTGCGCGAGAGCGAGCGAACGAGCGAGCGAACGAGCGAACGAACGAGCGAACGAACGTTCGAGCATCAAAGTTTCGCCTCGAGAAGTCGGTCAGATTCTACTCACGCGCGCGTAGATCGAACCCGTTACCGGTTTGTTCTATCGGGAAATTGGACGACTGTGCGAGAGTCGTCCTTACGCGCCCTTCACCGCGTCGTGTGTGAGAAAGAAGAGGGAGGGAGAAAGAGAGGAATCGACCTTCCGTATAATAAGGGGAAATAAATATGGGGATGCCGCGCGCGACCCGACGCGCGCGGCCTCTCACGAATTTCGAGAAGAAAAGGAACGAAGAAGGGCCACGTGGAATCTGCATTTTTATTATGGCATGCCAACCGCGTGCGCGCGCGCGCACGTACGGAAAGGAAAGAAAAGGGGAGAGAGAGAGAGAGAGAGAGAGAGAGAGAGAGAGAGAGGGAGAGAGAGAGAGAGAGAGAGAGAGAGAGGGAGAGAAAGAAAGAAGAAAGAAGTTCATTATAATTTTCCAGTCGAGTCTTACGTCGATGTTGGCGAACGTGACTCTTCGTGTGTATTGCGCGTCATATTTTAAGTCGCCACATCGCTTCGCGAGAAGAAATGCTACGAGATCGAATAGGGAGTCGCTCGCTAAATTCGAAAACCAAAATGTGACATTTGAAATTCTAGTTTTCGCCGTAACGACGGACTTCGCGCAAACGTCACGCGATTCCTTCAACATTATGCATTCTCGAGTCTGCGATCCAGGTTCTCGCGCAGCCAACTCGCGTCTCACATCAAATCAGGCAAATGGATTTTTTCCCACGCGCCTACTTAAGCGCTAAAACGCGATGCGTCTTAATATAACACACACGTCGCGCTGTAAAATGAATACAGATACAAATCATCGACTTAATGTCAGCGAGAGAGAGAGAGAGAGAGAGAGAGAGAGAGAGAGAGAGAGAGAGAGATCACGAGAGAGGGCTCTCGGAATAGAGTAGTGAATTTTAATCTCGCTCCGAGAGCTCTGCGAACGTCCGTAGCGACAATCCTGCTGCAAAAATGCTGCAACTCGGGGCATTTTCGCTCTTTGTAACACTCGCGCGTTTAACATCGCGCTCGCCGTTCTCACGTTAGTAATCACCGAAGCGATTTGGTGCACCGTGCGAGTAGATATGCACGCAAATAGGATAGGATCCTGGTCCCCGGACGCAGGAGCAGACCGTCTATTAGAGCTATTAGAGCCCGCAGAAGCTCTGCCAGACTGGACGCCAGAAAGATTACACAATTAGGAAATGGCCGGCATCCAAGAGCGTATCTCAGCGTCCTCGGACGCATTACCCCGCCCTGCGCGAAGTGTATCGCGCGCGTCTTTCTTCTTCGGGGTTGAAAGAGACTCGAAACACGTTTAAAAATAGCTCCAACTGGATATAAGGCGCATTCGTAGCGAAACTCGTTAAACCCAAAAACAAACGGAAATGTATTAGCCGACGGCCCGCGCTCTCGCCCGGCATTGAGTCTTCGCCGCCGCCGCCGCCGCAGTATGAGTCATTTTAACAATATGACATTTTCTGCCCACGGTATTTTGCACCGTAGGAACTTGGCTATAAACTTATCACTATGTATACTTTGATGTATACTTTGACACACACACGGGTGCCGCGCGCAAAAGCCGCTGCTTGGTGCGCGACGATCGAAATTGAATAATAAGACGCTGCCCCTCTGTCTTTTTACCTGGGATATTTAATTTGGTACGGCACGGTGCGCGTGCGTGAGAGAGATCGCGAGAATTTCCGAGGCACAGAAAAGCGCTCGAATGCGTCTCACGCAAGCGCGACGAAACAAAATTCAGAGATGAGTCCGAGCGGGAAAGCGCGATACACTCTCGAGACACTTTTAATCCCGGCCGCGTCGCAACGCAACGCTATCCGCGCGGCCGCGGCGATTGCGACGTTACATAAATATTTGATAAACATTTCAGCGTGTTAGATTACGAGCGAGCAACCGTTTCTTTCTCTTATCTTGCCGATAACACGGCGCCGTGTCGTGCGGCCGACCAGTTCTGCAACTGTATAATGCGCGTGTTATGCCCAAAAAGACAGTCCGGCATTGTGAACGGAAACGAATTAGCATGCATTTGCATCCAAAGTGTGTCGTTATTAATCATCAAATTTAATTAAATCCGCGCGGGGGAGACACGTGTCTCTCTCTCTCTCTCTCTCTCTCTCTCTCTCTCTCTCTCTCTCTCTCTCTGCTGAAGAGAGTAGGGAGAGACAAAGGGAGAGACGAAGAAATCGCGCAATCGCGACTTCAAAATCAAGGCGCGCCCGAACGATTTTTTTACGATCGCGCGGGATTTTATCGCCGGCGTTTCCTCCGTGGATTTTCTTCTTTATTGCGGATAGGCCTGCCGATAGAAGAGAGAGAGAGAGAGAGAGAGAAAGAGAGAGAGAGAGAGAGAGAGAGTGAGTGAGTGAGTGAGTGAGTGAGTGAATGAGTGAGTGAGTGAGTGAGAGAGAGAGAGAGAGAGAGAGGGGGGGGAAAGAGTGAGAAAGTCTCAATATATTCCGGTATCGTCCAAAATATTTCGATGACGTAATGGGAAACGCGTGGGTTATACGGTATTATATATTCGCCTCCGTTGATGCATCGGTGTGTATCCTGCGTGACCTCTCTTTTATACGGCCACGCATAAAGGTCCGTTCACATTTGCACGTGGCATCGGCGGCCCACATCTCCCAAAGGTCATTCACCCTGACACAGTGGCGTCAATTAGAGTGGGGCCGCACGAGCGAGCAGCCCCATCTCTGATATAATCGAGAGGGAATTATGCCGGAGAAAGTCTGAAAGTCTCTCACGAACGACCGCGGCACACAAAGCGGGAATCGCAGCAGCCTTGCTTAAGGTCCGGCGGACAGAGGAGGCGGAGGAACGTACACGCGGTGGAGCTTGACAGCGACGTGAAACGGACGAAATAGCGAAAATCTCAATAAGTTGGAACTGTCGAACTGCCGTTCGTCAAACCGGTGGACGATTATCAATCATCCACGTGTTAATTCGCGATGATCGGTCGGCGGATCTTCACGATCGAGCTGTCGAGTTTCAGGGCGCTTTAGGGTCAGAAGCATTTAATGTTGAATCGATGACGGTGGGCGGGCGGGCAGGCGGGGCGGAGGGGGGGAGAGAGGGGAGGCGAACGCGCGATGCATCGATTTTGCACGCTTTGCTGTTACTTCGCTAATTGCATTTGCAAATTTAGCACCGGTGCTGTCTAAGCGGTTGCGTCACGCGCGATTTAATGCAGAACTGACGAGCGAGTGATGTAACGACGAAAAATCGCCGCGCAATAATCCCGTCGAAGCCGCGATATTAATTCATTTCGCGCTGTGTTTACATTTCGCAGTCACGGCCGTTACATCGCGAGCCGTTCTCGGCTCGCGATAATTCGCGATTGCGCAACATTGCGCGCTCTCCTCAGCGCGAGCTGAGCACGTTTCGGCAGCCTTACCTGCCTGCCTGCGTTCCGCGTCGGCGGATCATTTGTATTCACGTATTCGTCGATCGGTACACGCGGCGGATCGCGCCGCGCATAATCGTTGTTCGGAGGCTATCGCGTCGAAAACGAGCGCTCGCACGCCCGCGCGGCCGATCGGACTCGGACTCGGACTCGGCGCCGAGAGATCGAGAGACCGAGAGACGTTCGATCGCGATCGCGAGAAACGTGGAGAAACACGCTCGGCCTGCGAGCTCTCGCCCGGCAGAAAATAGAGTGCTTTTAACGTCGATGCTACACCGATGTATAGGTACAATGTCGCTTCTACTCGTTAATTCTGTACATTTTACGTATACGTGAGCGCGCGCCGGCTTGGCACGGGACCAAAGTACAAACATGCAACTATAGAGTCGAATTACAAAAATAAATGCAACGACGACGCGACTATCCGCCGCTGCAATCGGAACGCCGCTGCTAAAAGGCACGCCGCGTCTCTCTTTCTCTCTCTCTCTCTCTCTCTCTCTCTCTCTCTCTCTGTGTGTGTGTGTGTGTGTGTGACAAAACCGAAAAAGATTGCCCGTGATAACTGTCATAATGAGGTCAGGTCAAGCTCAATGGATAAAGGAGTCCGCAGTCGCCAGACGACGAGAACAATATTAAGGCTCTCCGTCGGCTTTGCCCGTTCTCGTGTCGAGGGAGATAAAAACATTAGCGCGCGTGCACGCGCAGTTTTTTTTTCAAAAAAGTCAATCCGCCAAGAGAGGAACACAAGTCGCTCGTAGTCTCTCTTCCTGACGTTTTATATATTCGCACGATAATCGCGCGCGTCTCCATCGATAGAGCAGTCGACCCGTTAATTATACTTTGGCTGCGACTTGCGATAAATCGGGATTTCCCTTCCGGAGAACGCGTCGCCTCTGCATCTCATATCTGTGCGCTACGATCTGCATTCTCATTTTTCTCGACCCTGCGACTCTTATGCGTCATGGTTATTTCCACTCGATCACCAATCCGCACATGATGTTTTTTTCGGTTTTTTCTCCCCTTGGAGGATAGTGCAATTAACGCCTCGCCCGTCTCGTCTCGTCTCGCCTCGTTCTGCGTCTACATTCGTTGGCAAAGAAAAAGGAACAATCGTTTGTGAGACGGCTCTCGTCTCTTAACAATCGCGTTTCAAGCAGTTTCCCGGAAATACGCAATTCATTTACGGCAAGGAGACGCCGAGGATCGTCGGCATAGCAACACGGCAGAATCGGCAGAGATCGCTCGGACGAGCGATGCCCGTTTATCGATCCCAAAACGGTCGCTGCGCGAATAAGCGTGGGATCCATCTGGCATCACGAATCGTAAGACACGTCGCACGCTACCGCATTCGTAATGGTCAGCTTCGACACGCTCGCGTCTACGTGGTCGAACGGAACCACGATCGCTCGTATTCGCGCGTTCCCTCATTGGTACACGCGCCGCGGCTCGCATAATCGCGAGGTTACGCGCGTTAAGAAGGATGTGCGAGTTAACTTAGCTGGTTGCATTAGCGGAGATGAACTCATTCCGCCTATTTCTCTCCGGCCCTGTCTTTTTCCCATCCTCCCGTCTCTTTCTCTTTCTCTCGGCTGTGTTTCTGTTTCTCTTGCTCTCTGCCTCTCTCCTCTCTCTCTCTCTCTCTCTCTCTCTCTCTCTCTCTCTCTCTCCCCCTCCTTCTCTTTCTCTTTCTCTTTTTCCGCTTTCCTCGTCTCCTACAGTTCCCTCTCGCAAAGTATGTACCATCTACGCGCCTCGTTCTCTCCCTTGTACCTCTTATACCGCCGTCCTTCTTTCTGGACCGTGGCTACAACACGCTCGTTTCTTGCCATCCACCGGCGAGTTCCTCTTTATCTATGGCGGACTTAACGAACCTTGAAAATCACGTCTCGCGAGATGTTTACTAAAGTCTCTCTCTCTCTCTCTCTCTCTCTCTCTCTCTCTCTCTCACACACTCGGGCGTCGGTATCGCGCCCGTCGTCTGCGTCGTACGACCAAATTCCGAAAACGTGATAGGTATAACAAATGCTGGAGTCGCGAGTGGTAGTCTCCGCCAATGCGGCGAGAGAGAGAGAGAGAGAAAGAGAGAGAGAGAGAGAGAGAGAGAGAGAGAGGGGGGGGAAAGAGAGAAGGAGAGACAGAGAGTAGGACCTGGAACACAGCTATTTGCATTTTACGCAGGCTTAAATGTTAATTCGCAAAGGAGATCCGCGCGCGCGGCAGCGGAGTCGATGCGAAAGTTCTGAGACGACTTTAGCCCCTTAACGCCCGCAACTTCCTTTCCCGCAGCACACGAAAAACTAAATTACCGGCGAATCAATGAAATCTCGTTTATCAATCCGTAAGCCCGATGTCAACTGGCGTGCGGTATAACGGCTCCCATCTTCATCTCTCCGTCTGTCTCCCTCTCCCGAAGTGTAAATATAGAGATTGGATTAAGCGCGCGGTTTAAGATTCAATGTCCGATGAGAAGCGATAATTGATTCTCTTCGGCTGAGACTTCTCCCGCGAGATACAACTGGAGGAGAGAGATGCCCCTCGAACTTTGGCGGAGCCTCGACCGATTGAACTCGCCTCGCTTTTTGCCTCTTTTGCTCCTCGCGAAATCTCACTCGCGGAGTTAGGCCGTAAGAATTGAAAATAACTCTTACGTGACGTAAGTTCTGCGGAAATCGTTACACCACGCACGTACACGCACACATACAAATCTAAATCTGTCGCTTCAATGTGCTGCGGTGGGCGATTGTGGTCGACTCCTCCACAATGTGTTGAACCGACCTTGCCTACAATCGCGTTAATGCGAGTTTCACCACACACGCGTGTACACTCCGCGCGACGAGTCGTCGTGCTCTCTCGAATGTCGAATGTTTTTTTCATATTTAGCGACGCGATAACTCGCAATTATTCGGTCGCTCCATGCTCCGCGAGTAATTCTATTACGTGCAAATAATTGCGATCAATACGTGCAGTTAATTCATGTCACGAGAGGGGCGTTCGTTTCCGTACAAATAAAACTTTATTGTGTTAGAGGTCGGGACGATCGTGATTTCTAAAATTAACGTCTAACAATATATTCGGCGGGGGGGGGGGGGCGGGGGGCGAGCGGGGACGTTCAACGGCGATATTTACAATCTTTCATGCGCGTACATTTCCAAATGCGATAAGAATTGCGTACGATTCGTTATTTGTTGGCTCTATTTTCGCGGAAAATTCTACGACCGTTCGGTGATCAATTATCAGACGACGACGACGACGACGACGACGACGACGTCGGTAGCGTCGAAATAAACAACCGAAATCGATATCCTCTTGTTCGTTGAAATCACGCGCGCAGAGCGCGAGTACTTAACGCTCCGCGGTTGAGATCGCGATACATCATTTTAAACTTCCCCCCCCCCTCCGCCGTCCCCCCGCCCCCCAAGCATCGTCGCTGCACAACGACGCGCATCAAGGAACCCCGCTGATTTCTCGCCAACTAAGCTTGTTTGCATCACGAGAGCGTATCCTCGTCAGGATACGCGAGATTTATCTCGCCCCAGTGCTTGAAAACTGCATTCGCGCCGATTTGATTCCGCGGGCGGCAGCGAATTAACTACTTAATCATGCGAACGTGCGCGGGTCGCGACCGCGGATTAACCCGAATTACAAAGATAGATTCGAGAAAATTATATATCCAATGGAAAGGAGAGCGAGGGCGACGCAGTGAGAAAAAGAGAGGGGGAGAGGGAGAGAGAGAGAGAGAGAGAAAGAGAAAGAGAAAGAGAGAGAGAGAGAGCATGAGAGAGAAGGGGGAGAAGGGAGATCCCGAGAACGATACACCGCTTTCCAATCGGAGCGGTTTAAAGACCCGCGGGATGAAATATTAAATCTGGAATACGGGAGCGGCCGATATAGCTTGCCCGCGCGCGCTCGTAATATCGTCCGATTAATAATGGCCGGCGAGCGGCCTCGGCTGGAAATATGAGAAAGCATCGGGAGAGTGCCTTCGTACGTCGTCAGCACGAAAATGCATTTAATCTACTTGCAAATTAATGTTACACGCCTGTTGTACGGTCTATTTTGGACTGGAGCCACGGTCTAGGTGACGTATCACTCGTCCAATCGCATTGCTGCACGCGATTCCTTTTTTCTCGCCGTCCCCGCAGATCCACGAATTTCCGAATGCTGACCCCGTTAAACGTTACATATCTCCGAGGCTGGAAATTTCGAGACTCATAATTGCGTTCTATTATTTGCGATATAATAGCGCGCAGAGCGACAAGAGAAAGAAGCCGATCGATATCTGATTTTTCGATTCGCCGGAGAAAATTTAATCATCGTCCCAGTTCTGCGATCCCTTATTCCATTTGTATCGAAGTTTGAAGCTCGAAGATTAATTAGCGTTGGATAATGCGCTCACTCGAAATCCTGATCTTCATTCCAACAGAAATATCCGACCTATCCGAACTCGTTTTTCGCGTTTAACATTGAGATTTCTGGAACACCCTGTACAATCCGAGGGTCGCGGGTCTACCGAAAAAGGCAAAAAAGAAAGAAGAAAAAATAAGGATACAGCGACCCGATACTGCTTTCTCTCTCTCCCTCTCTCTCTCTCTCTCTCTCTCTCTCTCTCTCTCTCTCTCTCTCTCTCTCTCTCTCCTTCTTCGCGTATATCCTTCATTTGTAACGACCCGATATCTTCCCGGTGCAGCATAATTTTCGTGTAACTCCTCGATAATAATGGGGCAAAAAGGAAAAAGCCGGGTACGCGCTATCCGACTTTCGTGCTGCCCCAATTAGCGCCCGCGGTCGCTCCCATTTCCTGTCCGCGATGTCGCGTGTCGTGCGCGGCGAGAATTATTAAGAAAATTCGCGAGCCCGATTTAGGAACTCGGCGAAGTAGCGTAATCGAGCATCGAGCGAGAAAGCGAGCGCGTGCTGATCGTGCACGGCCACTTTGCTCTACAAATACACTTGGGCTGTCTGTCTGAAAAGAGAAAGAGAGAAGGGGAGAGAGAGAGAGAGAGAGAGAAACGGCGGCGGAGAAGGCTGGAGGGTGAAGGAGAGAGAGAGAGAGAGAGAGAGAGAGGGACAGAATAATTTTCGGTATTGCAGCATGGAAATGGTTTGAGAAGACGGACCAGGGGCAAAGAAATAGAGTGAGAGAGTGAGAGGAGGAGGGGGGAGGGGGACGGGAATCACCCGCGGTAATTTCGAGCGACTAAGTGGCGCGACCACGGATCTTTTCTCTCTCCTTATCATTTCTTTTCGGCTACTGTTCGGAGTTTAACGTAATGGTTAGAGCGTGTACGACGAACACGAGGTCAGATCCCAATCCCGGTCACGAATGAGTCACGATTCGAGTCGCGCGGTCACGAAGCCGCCCGCGATTCCGAGGGTCTCGCTCTTCCTTTCTCCCTGTCTGTCTCTTTCCTTTTATCTCTCCTCTCTCTCTCTCTCTCTCTTGCGTGCGATCGTTGTGTGATCGCAAAAGGCGTCGTGTTAAAAATCATACGCTTCATTACGAAAATATCCGTTAATTCTGTCTATTTTCCAAGTCGTGTTGAATTCAGCGGGATGTAAACCATCTCGGAAATCGGTTATCGATGCGTCACGATCTCGGTGTAGCGCGCAACGGTTGCGGAAACGGTTAATATTAATAAACCCGACAATTTCGGAAACAGCCGCGTTAACGCGAGGGAAATCATCGCGGGTGGGAGGCGCGCGGGCGGGAAGATTATCGATATTAAATATGACTGATTTTTCGAGCGCAGCGGAAATGATTGCGGAATGATTTCGCTTGTACGTGCAATTAATCCGCTCTGGGAATGCGTCCGTGCTGCATTCGACATTTCACGCGCGCGATATTCGCGTCCGATATCTCACGTGTTGTAGGTGGTGGACGAGCGAGAAGATTCTCGGGGCTCGCCGCGCGCGGGAAAAGCCCGCGCGTGTTCGGCAGAATACAAATTTACAGGGCACTGTCTGTGTTTCGCTGTTAATCCGTGTTCCGATGTGGACACATCCTGCTTTCTGATTGCCCGTTATGAAACGAGCGTGCGCCGCTGGGCGCCCCTTCGCGTCGCGTCGCGTCGCGTCGCGTCGCGTCGCGCTTCGGTATCGCATGCACGCTAATTCGCGAAACGGACATCGGGATGTAAAGATCCGCATTGGGAATACGGCCAAAAACACACTTAACGAATCCAGCGATACGTAACGCTGACAAATATCGACGGTAACGGTGACAAACAGTGACAATCGACGTTACAGCGGCGGCGAGCTGTTTCATCACTCTTACATAGCTTTTGGAATTTATTCGTCAGTCGCGTCGTCATTTTCACATCGCTGCGTCGTTTCGACGACTCCAACGCGGAAAAGCGACGCGCGAGTGCGCGATCACTTTCGGCGGAAAGTTATTGGCTCAGTTTCCCGCCGTCACTCGCGCCCGTTAATGAAGCGATGATATCTGTCCTCTCGCAGGCTCGAGCAACGTGAGAGCGAGACAGGCGATTAACGCTCGCGCGATTGAGAAGAGCGAGAAGAAATCGCGCGTACGAGGTATTTCATCAAGGAGTAACGAGAATTTTTTATTTTCTCGGAAAGTATTTATTTAATCTTCAATGTTTGTCCCATCTCCTTCAAAGTAGTCCCCCTGTGATATTATACACTTATGCCAACGTAGTTTCCAGTTTGATCCGCGATTTCGCCTTTGTCTCATTTATTGCTGAAAAACGTTGTCCTTTGAGCGTCCTTGCGAGTTTGGGAAATGGGAAAAAGTCACAGGGAGGTCACCATGTCTGGAAAATAAGGTGGTTACGCGACGCTGTTTTTCTTGAAAATGAAACAGCAGTTTCGCAAGAAATTTTGCTGCCACTCGTGTTTCATGTTCGAAATATTAGTAAAAATTGCTTCGCATGAGCCGTGTGGAATTCCTATTTCTTCAGCAACCTCTCTAATGATGATTCTCCTATCAGCAAGCACAGTCTCTTTAACTTTTCCCACTGCTTTTCATCACTGGTGGACGCGCTAAGACGCCCAGACCTCGCGTCATCTTCGATGTCTTCGATCGGCCTTCCTGAAAGCGTTTGGTACCATTCATAAACTCGTGGCATATAGTATCGTCAAGCAGGCCAAAGGCCTTCTTTGCACATCTTGCACGCTTCGCTGCGCTTAATTCCGTTTTTACACACAAAATATCAGACAAACTCTCTGATCCGACTGATTTCGTCGCGCACAAAATCGCCAAGCACACGGCAACTGAGCGGCTCGCAGCTGCCTGAAAATCGACACGTACGTCACTGCTAATGCTACCAACACACAAGAAAAGAAAAGAATCAACTGATCAAATAGACAAGATGGACAGCGCGCGCGCGCGCGCAATTGCCAAATTCTCGTTACTTTTTGATCAAACCTCGTATGTCGTCGCGCGTAATCGATACTCCGCTCGGGACACACCGATCGGGTCGCTGAAGTAACGAAGGAGAGGCGCGTTCGGTACAATCGAGGAGGCCCCGTTTCCTCTCGAGTCTGGATGCAGCCAGGTCGATACACCGTCCGCCGCGCGCGCGTTCATTTATTAATATCCAGCGGAGTATCCGCGGAGAGCGCGCTTCTCGCGGTGTGATCCCATGCGAAATTCGCGCAACTTCCGAACGCCATGGGAAGAGTGCTCGAATCTCGGCGGATGCGTCCGTAACGAACGAGCGCAATGCGATTAAGTTAATTGCCTCTTTAATTAGACGGCACACAAACTTATGCCGGGAGCCTCCTCCTCCACCACCACCTCCGCCGCCGCCGCCGCCGCCGCCGCCGCCGCCGCCGTCTCTACCTCCACTCCCACCTCGTCTCTCTCCCCCCCTCCCCCCGCGTCCCTCATGGCGCCGCACAAATATTTAATTACAGCGTCACACGTGCGGGATTACTCGGATCTCCTTTGCATTCGCAAGACGCGAATCTCTACGCTTAACATAGAGCGGGGGGAGGGGATCGTGCTCTCTCGTACTCGCTCGGTTCCTCCGCGCGTGCACACTGCACAGTGACAGCAAACGTCGTGACTCGCCGCCGTCGCGTCAGCGGACCATTGTTTTGCCGCGATACGCGGCGCCGATAACGGACACAGCGCTGAATTTTAAGTACACGGGGAAAACCATTCTGGCCATCCGGTGCATGTAGCTGAATTTTCCGTTCTCCGATCTCTCGAGGCCAGAGGAAAAGCCATTGCTGAAGGAGCAGGGAGATCCTCGCCGGAGGACACGTCTGTCTGACCGATCTCGCAAGCGAGTTTGAATGCGACTGAATGTCCAGATGACAGCAAGCGTCACCCCGCTCGGTCGGTGATAACAGAGATATCTCACTTCTCGTGTCAGCGACTTTCCGTCCGCTCCTTGTTCCGTTACACGCGCGCTCGTAAATCTGGAATCTTTTTTCCGCGTGCGAGACCGAGCACTTGGATCATGCGTCAGCTTCCGGAAACCTCTTATCCGACAATAGACACAAATACACACGCGGACTCGGGTATCGTTGCTCCTGAGAGGACAAGCCTCCCGATCGGAATCGGCTCGGAGAGACACGCCGCCTCTCTCGCCGGCTCTCCTCTCTGCTCTCCTCTGTTCTCCTCTCTGCGCGCGAATTAGAATGACGCTGTCGTGGAAATGAACGCGCTCCGTTTACACACAACGTCGCGCGTTGTCGGCGGACGGAGGGCGGAAGTAACACGACAGCAGGAGATTCGACGTATCCGTTAATCCGTTCGGCTTAATGCGGAGGAGCGGGAATACAGGAGCCCGGTAGGTCCAAAGGCGGCGCTGAGAGAGAGAGAGAGAGAGAGAGACTCGCTTTCCCGCCGCTGCTGACCATTGGGGGTAATTATCGGTAGCACGGGGAAAGCTCTCTCACGCTCAAATCCCTTCCGGCTAGCGGCGGCTCGCTCGCTCGCTCGCTCGCGCGCGCTCACGTCAATCCCCGACCTCCCCTTAAAGGTCAGCCCTGCATACCGTCGCGTCGTAAGCGCGTGTACCGCGTACATGCAGCAATAACCGGTAATTTTTCTGCAGCCGAGATCCTTGCAGCGACGACCAATCGAGAAGCTCCGGGGCTCTCTCTCGCTACTCCTTTCCCTTGCCCTTCGCCTCCTCCTCCTCGCCCCTTTCGCGCTACAGGGGTGCGTGTCGCTCGACGAGGACGACGTATAAACCGAGCCCTTCTCTCGCGAACGAACGCGCGCACGCTCGGAGAGACGCGAGACGCAAAATAGAGTCAATTGTGAAAGCGGGCTCTCACTCCACGGCGCGATCGATTTTTTCTTTCCTCTTTCTTCTTCTGCCTTTCTTTCGTTCTTTCTTTCTTTCTTTCTTTCTTTCTTTCTTTCTTTCTTTCATCCTTTCTTTCGCAAGGATCCTGGATAAAGAGGGGTTCGCGAGCGGATTTCCCGAGCAACTTTACGATTTTGTTTCTTGCTTGGTGACCATGTCAAGAGAAGAATCAACGGCCTTCGTCATCGGTTTTTCGGCTTCGATGGCGCGTCGATGCTGTCTTATATGACTAATCTTCGAGTGCGGAAATAGAAATATGCGTCAAGAAATGAAGCAGAGAGGAAGATATTTTGCCGTTTGCGCTTTGAGATATTCGATTGCCGCGGGAAAACTCATCATTTTTTGTCATTTGAAATTCAAGGGCTTATGGCTATGAAAAGTAGTCTGATGTGATCTGTAGCTGCGTGATAATCCTGCTAATATCCATAATTGGTCTCAGCTAATTATTAGAGCGTGCGCGGTATTTAAACGTAGGAAGCCGGAAAGCAAAATTAGTTATAAAAATCCGTATGAACCGAGCCTCGAAGATGACTTGTTAATTACAGATTCGTTAATTACGAAGTCTGTGCGGTATTACCAACCAACTTTGGTCCCTCCCATCATTCGGAAACTATTTTGTGACCTCAATATTCTTGTATTAGGATTTTCAGTTCCCTAATTAAATACACCGCAGAGCTATTAAAATGTCGTGCGTTATAATCTCGGGACGTTCTGTATAAATTATAATTTACATTGAAACGACGAATGTTTACGCGCAAAATCTCACGCAAAATTATGCGCGCGTAAATACGCTGCCAGCACTGATATCGATATATTTTCGATGATACCCGTAATTAAACTTTATTACAACTCGTATTAGACTTTATAGTGTTCGACGATTGTGAATTGGCGAAATTAACGCGATCAATAATGCACGAGTCTCGTTATGTTAATTTTGAGATGCATTAGTGCGTAACGCGCGTCGTACACGCGAGCTCTCGATATATGAATACTAGCGTCCCCTTGAGGGCTTCTTACGAAGCCGTCTCGTACTCCTCATGTGATACGTGTCGTCTACTTTACCATTGCTTCAAATTGTCCGATAAAAGTTAAAATATTCATACATTTTAATTTTTTATTCGATTGTCTTGTTCCACTAATATTTTATCTCGCTTTTCTTTCGTCTCTTCCTTTCGCTTTTTCGCTCGTGCCTTTTCCTAGAATCCCATACGTTCTGAGACATGTCTTTTTCTCTCTTTTTATTTTAATATAATATGAAATTCGTAGATTTTAGAATCGCGGAAGATTGAAACTCAAAATTTTTTTACACAAAAAGCATCGGTTATTTTTCGAGAAAAGGCAAATTACAACATGCGTAACTACTCTTTATGCGTCGTGAACAAATGAGATCGTCGAGATGGACAAACCGTATTTAAAAATCGAATTCAGTAATTTACGGTTCAATACAGCCGATTCGTTCCATTAATTTCAGCGATGACTGTAGAAAGCGATTATTAACGCGGCTCTCGTGTTCCATCGACATGCCATTAGCATTAATCAAGTTCTCACTCCTTAATCTCACTTTTTCGTAGAGAAAGAGAGAACGGCGGGGGGAGAGGGAGGGGGGCGAAGATGGTTACTGCGGTATCCAAATTCAAAAAGTCAGCTGGGCGGACTTAAAGGGGTTAATGAATGCGAGTCATCAGATATGCTTTGCATTTGAAAATAAAGATTATGATATTATGATGTTCATTTAAATTCGTCTTAACATGTCGACCACGTCGGGGCCGCTGCTAATCCGGTGCGACAGGATCACACGAAGCATAAAATCCAAAATTATACGCGATAACACCGGCGAATTCGTTCGGCGAAAGTTTCCCTCCCACCCGGCCGCAAATTACATCCGCGCCCGGTTTTGTCATAGAAATTGAGCTATTTAAGTTCATCTTGGCACGTCGCGAGGATGCGCGGAAACGCTGCTTTACTGCGACAGGACGGTCGTTATTAACGGTAAATAGACGAGACGTTGATAAGATGGAAACTAATTAGATCGTGGTGGTTGTCGGCGATGTTTAAAATTCATGTGCCTATTGACCTTAGAGAGGAGGTTCAAAGAGGCAGTAGCTTCACGGAGCAGTGATTACTGGTGTCAAGAGCCTGCCACGGGTGGAATGTATAATATGAGCATACGAGCCGCGAATCCCGGCGCATGGCCTGGCATAATAAAGTCTAATCACGTGAATGAGTCGCCGATAATTCTAGCAGGTACTGTTGTAATCTCTTTCGAAACGACATCGCTGTGCGAGACGCGCGTGTGTAATTAATAATACGCTCGCCATTACACACGCACGTCCAACGGCCGGTTTTGTCGACGTTACACTCACATTACGGCTCAGATGAGTTTGTTGAGAAGGAATTCGGCGTCTCGCTTGAATAATTTAATCTTACGTACTTTGGCGTGTTCCCGACACGGTTCCACGCATACTCGGCACCGACCGTTATTTATGGGAAAATTTTTCATCAACGGTCCACATCGAGTAGAATTTTTCTCTTGAAAGACAGCACTGTGATATGAAAAGTGCGTCGTAGCACATATTTTATTATTAATTATATTTCATACAATATGTTTTCCTAGAAAATACTAGATGTCATAATAAAAAAAAATCCCTTAAACATACAAGTTTTTGCATAATCCTAAAAACGTGCCGCGACGGAAACGAGTTGTGACCAATTTAACCTAGGTTTGAAACACATAATGGCGCAAAATTAACAGTAATTATTAACAATATATTTATAATTCTTATAAAAGAAATATATATCTTTCGACATCATATAATCCCCTTTTTTAACGATGTGAATAAAATATTAAATTCTCGGACGATTATTTCCCGGTTTTTCCTCGGCATATTATTCGTGCACGCATCGCGAATCGATTTATATTTATAGCCTACATCGACACAATAAGAAGTTGAAGCGATTAACCTTAACCGTTAGTTAAACGATACATCTTAGATACTAGTTAGGATTAATCATTTCTACTCCTTAACGGCGTTGCCAGTGTCTTATGCGGCGAAGAAATGGGAGTTGAATGTATTCCAATGTTCTCCTTGCCTTTCCAATGAGATCGCTTCTCCTCGGCTTTGAACTTTTCTATAGTCTTTTGTTGCTGTTCGATTATTCGAGTTTTGGTAGACAATTCCTAAAAAGAAAGTATTAGCCTTTCAGATATACGAAGATAGACACACAAACAATATCTACGTAATATGCAATTATATACAGACACAATTATTTATAATAAAAATAATGTTAGTAACATGCGCTGTATTTGGACAAATAAAAACAATGTGGGATATGCTTCGAAACAAAAACATTTATTTCTCAATAAAACTAAAATAAATGCTTAAAGAAATAATATATAGCTTTGATTATTAGTGCATATATTATTTCTTTACATATAGTACATAGAATAATTAAACAGTAAATCAACAGGTAATTCCCGTCGAAACTGAATAATGATCGACATGTTATTTAAATGTTCGTATCGAACAATAATTTGTATCGAATAATAATTTGTACTCGTGCTTGCAAACAAATCGTACACAAGCATTTTTACTTGTTCTTAATAGTAACATAGACGTAATGTCTGTAAAATGTCTTTAATATCACATACGTAAATTAAGAAAACTGCAAAAAGCAGAACGACGAACCAACGCACCTGTTCCAATTGGTAGATTTTATCTTTTAGCTGTGATACGTGCTTGATCTTTTGCTTAGGGTTCTGATGACCGATCATTTCCGCATACTTCGCGCTGATTTCTTCAAAGTCCTTCTTAAGACGGCCATTGAGATCTGCAATTCTCTTGGACTCCCTGTGCAGAAAATAATAGACATTATCCTTCTTTTTTTTCAAAGTCACGATCAAAAATGACTTTTTCATGCTAATCAGAACGCACTCTTCAGCCTCTTCTCGTCGCGCCCTTTCTTCTTGGAGTTGCTGCTTAAGTACATTCTCCGCAGTTTCCCATTTTGTTTGACCTTCCTTTAATACCAGAGTGACCTCCTGCAATGAAATATTTCATTTTTCAACAATGCTCATGTACAAATTTTAATAGATATTAATGTCGAGATCTAATATCTATAGATACTTAAAAAATTATGCATTGATATACACATAAATTGTAATTTTATTAAAAATTGTATATACCTCCGAAAGCATTATATCTTTTTCAAGCGTATTTATTCGTTGAGAATACTCATCCATCCGAGAATTTATCTATAAATATTCCGTCTATGCGTTTAGTACACATCATTTCGTGATTTATCGTTTTAGTTATCGTTACATATTTAAAAAATACATACCTCATCTACGACTTTCTTATATTGCGTTGCTTGAACTTGATTTTCTTCGTACATTTCTTTTAGATTCTTTAATTCATCCATTTGCTCCAATTGTTCCGTAAGCTTGCTATTCTCTAGCTCCATTCGTGAAATATCAATCGCTTGAACGTCATTTCGTTCTTCCAATTTGAGTAATAGATTCTGCGCATCACTGAGATTATTAGCCATTTCGCCGAGTTGTTTTTTCATCTACGGTTAAGATATAACAACTCTATCACAAGTTGGCTTTTAGAAAATACGAATTCTTAACATCCTCGCGGATTACAATTCTCGAATTGAACTCATTGATGCCTCGAACGTGTAATTACCTCGTCATTTTGAAGAGTCTTCTTCTCACAGTCGTTTTGCAGTTTTGCCATTTCCTTCGCCGCTATTTGCTTCAAATTTTCAATTTTCGCCTCGAAGATAGGTTTGATCGCCTCGAATTCGGATAAACTGTTGATTTCCAGCTGATCCACCTTTTCTCTTTGCTCGTCCAGTTCTTCCATGAGCGCATGTACTTGTTCGTGCACTAATTGCGAATTATTGCGCATCGCACTGAGCAGATCCTTGTGCTCATGTATACAGTCCTCACCGCGTTTAAGTTCATGCTGCAGTCTCTCTACTTCGGCATTGCTCTGTGCCAGGCGATTAGTAAGCGCGGCGACGGATGCTTGATTTTCGGCCATTATCACTTCGAACCTAAACATTTCAGACACTCGAAATAATCTGCCGGTGGTCGGGCGATCGCCCGATAAAATATAAATATACGGGCGAGATAAGAAGTCGATCACGCTCTCGAGAATTCGCCGATACCAACCTCTTCCTTCTAGCGACCATCTCGGCTGCCTCCGCCCTGATGTGATCTTTCAAAGCTCTCAATTCTTCCTTCTTCTCCGCTAATTCGGTTTCCGCCTTATCTAACTCAACTTGCAAACTTTGACTAAAACTTTCCTAAAAGTCACACAATTCATCGTGACAACATCGCGTTACAAGCAGTGCCATCAATTTTGACGTCACGATAGTCACCTGAGTTTCCACAGACGATCTTAGCTCCTCGAGCGTCGCGGAGAGCTTGGTGATTTCGGCGTCCCTCTGCGAAAGTTTGTCGTCTAATGCAGCACGCTCCATTTCCATACGAGCCAAACACGCTTTGTATCTTTCGGCAGCAAGTTGCATCTCCTCCTCCACAACGTTTCGTGCCTCTATGATCATGGCGTTAACCTAAAAGCACACGAATCCCGAATTTTTTAGTAGCTCGCAAACACTCTTTCCCGTTGCAGCGAAAAGCGATAAATGTTATCAAACATCACAGGAAACGAGTTCAAAAAGAAGCGAAAGAAAGCAACGTCCACTACAGAGAAGAAGAGTGCAGCACTCTGTCCCCGTAAGAGTCCCCCAGATATTCACGCAAGTGTTAGAGGAAAACGAGCAATCAGTCAGTGATGTTTGGCATTTTACGCACGTGTGACCCGCTTACTTTCGCGTCGCATTCAACGATTGCTCTCTTCACCCGTTCCTCGCTTTTGGCGCGACACGCCGCTAACGTTTCCCTCGTAACGGCCTCTGCGTTCTCGATCATTTTCTGGGCATGTTCCATTATCCGTTTCTTCTCCTCCTCGATCTTCTCTTCCGAAGCTTGCTTCAAATCGTGCAACTCCTTATCTTGTGCCATTGTAACCTGCATAAAGCAACTTAGTATATTTAACGATCACGATTATTGCAAATTGCATACATGTCCTGTTAATGAGATAATTATGCATCACCGTACATTTTCCAGTTTTTCCAAGTACTCTTCTTCGATGTTCACCAACAATTGGTCCAATTTTAACTTCTCTTCAGCCTGCCGATTCCTCATGTCATCAAAATCTTTTTCATATTGTTTCACCACAAAAGCATATTTTTCATTTGAGAGCTCCAGTTCTCTTTGAGCCTCGCACAAACGCCGAGACACCTAAAAAAACGTGAACGAAGAAAATTTCATGAAAAAACCGCACGATTATAAAAGTCGTTTGCAGCAGGCGTATTGTACGTGTAGGCCATACGCACATCTTTGTAAAGGCTTTGAACCTCCTCTAATTCTTGCGTAAGGAAAGTGTTTGTTTCTTCCGCTTTGTGTAGCATCGCCTCCGTTTTCAATTTAATCGTATCCTTGAAAGTGAGCAATCCTTTTTTCTCTCTCGCGTGCTCGTCTTTCATATGTCGAATTTCTTTCTCGTATTTATCGGTGAGGTCGGAAGTGCGTTTGATAGAATCGTCGGCCAGCTTCTCGTATTCGGCCTTGAGCTCGTCCAACTCACACTGCAAGGTGGACAACTGGCTCTGAAGTCTTAGGATAACGTTCTGTCGCTCCTCCAGTTCGGCTATGAGATGCGATCGCTCCTGCGTTAAATCGGCGACACACGTATCGAGCTGACATTTTTCCTTTTGCAACAACCCAATATCTGTATCGCGATCCTGCCTCACCGTTTCTAGTGTGCTCGTAAGTTCTGCGATGTGCGTTTCGAGGGCAACGATCTGTTGGAAAGAAAAACAAACGCGATTTTAACGTACAGCGTATGTACGTCGCACACATTTCAGAACGCGAAGAAAATCCCCGACCCACCTTCATTTTGTTTTCCTTCTTTTTGGCACACAATTCAGCTTCTAACGTTATTATTCTGTCTAATATTTCGGCCGCGCGAGTTTGAAGCTCCGACTCGATTGTCTTTCGCGTCGAGAATTCCTTCTCTTTCTCTTCGGACACCTCCGATAGTTGCGAGCGAAGTATCTGCATTTCCACCTCGTGTTTTTTGTCGTGATTGGTCAATACCTCCTGCTGCAACTTGGCCTGTAAGTTGGAAGAAAGAAAATGAAAAATACATAACAAAAGAATGAGCGACGGCGCTCAGTCGATATCGAGCGAGTAGTTTTTTGTTTAGAGAGAAATATGTCGACCATTGTCTCTATATCTTTCGTATGCTGCTCCTCCATTTCAATCTGCTTCTTGCTCAACTCCTTCAGTTCAGCCTGTAATTTCTGCACATCCTCTTTCATTTCCTCGATGTACTTCTCCTGCTCCTGTATAGTCTTATCCTTGTTTACGCATTCCACTTGAAGATCCGCGAGATGCTGCGCGGATTCGTACTTCATGTCCTGATTGTCATCTGAAGGCGGGAGCTTGTCTTTCGCCTTGCGAGCGATTTCTACTCCCGCCGATTTCTTAACCAACCGTTTTCGAGGCATCTGGGGCTGCAGTAAAAGTACAATCACGTGATTTAACATTCGATTTCACTCATAACGATGCATCTCCTCTCCGATTTAATTACATCCTCGAGAATCTCTCGCATCGTTCCCATCTAACATTGTTCTCAATTCATTGCTTCCCAACGAGAAAAATAATGCGAATCCTTACGCGCGAGCGATCACGCCGCGAAACATTATGTAAACAGATGTAGTAGAAGCGAATAATAATTTATATCGCAAACAATATACATATACGAGAGCCCTCTCGAAACGACGAGACTCGTTGCGATTCTTACCGTACGAAAAGCGGGGATTGGGACGACTCCGACGCTCTTAGCGGACAACGATGCGTTACCTTCCGCGCTGTGCAAGCTCCTGGTGTCCAGGAATCTATCGGACTTTTCGATCACGAGTCCTTTCACTTTACTGTCGAATTTCGGATCGTAAGCTCCTGGTGGAGGTGCCTCGCCTGCGGCAAACAAAATGAAATAAAATGAAAATCGTGCGTGTGTTTATGAGATGAAAGAAATGACCATCGTCGAAATGAATCTTTATTTGTTCTTAATATCGCGCGATATCGATCGATTCCGCGAGAACGAAGATATGAGAGGGGGGGAGGGGGCGGGGGGCGGGAGGACGAAGACAAAAGAGACAAGGGGGAGGGAAGAACGGCGCGGCTAAATGGACTTCCTTTTGGCGCGCGTCGTAGCGTATATGGGGAGCGGGGAGCGCAAATGGGGAGACAGCTGTTCTGAATGCAACGGACACGTCTCTATGGGGTCGTAGAATAACCAGGTGTAGTTCCGTCGCCAATGTCCTCGGCCATCCCGTCGTCGTCGTCGTCCGCACGGGTAAAACATCCTTTCCTTTTTATTGTCGCGCGTCTCCTCTCCCCGCTAAAGGGATCGATATATAAAATTTAAAGGGCCCCGGACCGCGCGACATGGCGATACATAAGGATAAGATACGAGAAATAAGGAATAAAATATGACATCGCGTCTCTCCAGCTCCTTGAACATTTTTGTATGCGACACGGCGAAGATACGGCGAGAAGTAGAGAGGGAGAGTGGGTGGTAAGTGCAATCGGAAGAAGATACGCGACCGAAGAATAAACGGATCGACGGACGTCGCATAGCGGGGGGGAATAACGTTGGACGTTATCGTAGCAGATAGCATCAACGTCGTTCAAATCAATTAAAATACGAGACCCAAGAAATATCAACACAAGTATCGGTTTTTCATATTCGCGCGTAGCGCATCGAGACGCTTGTTTATCGAGATATTCGCTGATACGTTTGAATATGCATACGTTATCTGATGCAATCGTGGACGTTGTATCTTACACGCGTGATCGAGGTATACAAATGAGACTCTTGATTATTCACCAAAATACAAAATACATCATAATCGAGTAACATGACACAAAAACTTTATATATATATATATATATATACACACATGTGCAAAATTGTAACAATATCGAAATTGCTGACAAATAGATTTATTTTAAGCCGTTGAAATCGTCGTAGCAAACATCGCAAAGAAACAGGACGAATTTACGACCAAGGCGAATCTGCGTCAAAGCATGACATGTCGAAAATTTTCCCGCCAACACGTGATACATGTATGTCGTGTTACCCATCCGGCCTATTGACAATTACGAGTCAGATCGATTGTCTCAGATCCCGTTGTAGACGTGCGAAGAGACAGACGAACGGGCCAGAGTACCAAGTAGAAAGTCGGTGCAAGCAACAGGTCTCGCCGTTAACACAAGGTGACTTACTTCCCATCTCGTTGAAGCGTTGTATCCTCGCCTTGGAGAAGGACATGTCGCAGAGTACCTCGCGTCTCTGCACTCGCAAGAATAATACTCGGACGGGGTTAGCCTATCGAGAAACGTCAACAAGACGCGAGGATGAGAGAATTACGACGACGACGACGTTGACACCTCTACGTTCCTCCGCCGTCCACCCTCCGCAACCTGCACCCCGCTTGTGCCGGAAGAATCCGTCGGACCGAAAGCCACACGAGTACGTTGAACACTGCACGCTTGCACGGACGATTCGTCTCGAGCGACTCGCTACATCGGTTACTTTCGATTTAAAACGACGGTTATCCGACACTCAAGCGCGGCGATTCGTGTGTGCAAATTGCGTGAAGGACCAATCGCGTAAGCCGTTGAGATTCAACGACTCCCGTCTGATCTGTCCTTCTCTGTCTTTTCTGTGAATTCCTGAGATGCTTTTGTTCTCTCTGTCTCTCATACGCAATCTTTGTTTCACGAGATCCCCGCTACGAGCCGCCACCATCCTTGGCGTAAACGTAGTACGACTCAATGACAGGCTCGACGGCCACTTTCGAATAGTGTGACTCGACTCAACGGCGGAGCGCACGTTCTTCTTTTTCACTTACAAATAGCACGATTCGATGATAAATCGAAAAAACTTTTATTTTCGATCTGTACGATGCGCGCAAGACGAACTTTTTTCGTAATTTGAATATAAATTTGAAATATATCCGGCCGTGGATACGCACTCGGGATAAATGCGCACGTCAAATGCCACGTTGTATCGTGCAAGCCAATAGGGATTAGTGTGATATCGTCCGCGCGATCATACCAGTGACCGCTGATGTGTCGCCGGTAGGAGAGATATTCTCCTCCTGCCAAATTTTCTATAGCATCAATTTTCTATAGCATATCAGCCTTCCTCGGAGTTGTCAGCGATGAAGTCTAAGCTTTACATTACATTCCTGCTTCTTTCCGTCTTATGCTTAAGCTATGTCGCCTGTCAATATAGGACAAAAAACGTAAGGATTCCACAATATCTCCCTCGTTTAGCAACCAGACGGTCTGTTTGTCTCTCTCAACAAATGTCATCCGTTTTTGCAGAATCAAGGCTCCTCCTTGGCGGAGCGCGTGCAACAATTGATGGAAATGGCTGTGAAGAGATCGGTGCTGAAATTCAATGGGCCGAAATTTAAACAGTATATTAAAGCTACTCCGAGGAACTACTCTGTCATAGTTATGTTTACTGCTATGGCACCTCAGAGGCAATGTCAGATTTGCAGGTAAATCTGCAGAAATATCGATGTTTCGATAAAGAACACTAGAGAAAGCATATGCTTATGCAATGGTTTGTTTCAGACATGCCAATGATGAGTTCACAATAGTAGCAAATTCATTTCGGTATTCCCAAGTATATTCCAACAAGTTGTTCTTTGTCTCTATTGATTTTGATGAAGGATCTGATGTATTTCAGTTGGTGAGAGAACAATATTATTCATAGGAATTTGGGATATATACGGTTAATGTAGAAACATTTTGTTACAAAATTTAATATGCTTTTTATCCTTTTCTAGGCCTTGGTAGATATACACCGTTTAATTTTTTCTGATTGTTATATATTTTTTCCATTAACCCTTAGTATCAAATTTTTTAACTTGTAATGGTGTTTATCTGACCAAAGAAAAAGAAAGGCCAAAATCAAAATCTTAGATAACAATATCCAACAGACTTGTAAAAACATTGTTGCAGATGAGGTTAAATACTGCACCAGTGTATATGCATTTCCCACCAAAGGGCAAACCAAAGCCTGCTGATACTATGGATATCCAGAGAGTAGGATTTGCTGCAGAAGCGATAGCTAAATGGATCAGTGAGCGAACAGATATTCAGGTATAAAGCTCGTAGAATTTTGGAGCACTCTGGTTATATTACAATTATATGAATATTAGTTTCGTAATACCATATGTTTTATATAATTTTCATGATACATCTGAACATTGATTATAGATCAGGGTATTTAGACCACCAAATTATTCTGGCACAATAGCAGTAGTAATGCTGCTGGTTCTCATAGCAGGTTTCCTTTATCTCAGACGTAACAACTTGGACTTTATTTACAACAGAACCATCTGGGGGCTTGGCGCTTTGGTACATTTTGTCTAAATATTTTTATCATAATTTTTTTGAACAAATGAGATTAAATCACTTGTTTATAGTTCTTTGCGTTAACTATGACTTCTGGACAAATGTGGAATCATATTAGGGGACCACCTTTCATCCACAAATCACCAAGTGGAAATGTAGCTTATATTCATGGATCCTCACAAGGGCAGTTTGTACTGGAGACTTATATTGTTATGATTTTAAGTATCCTTTTGCTATACTTGAAGGTTGTTTCACATAGGAAAAAAGGATATACAGAGAACAGAATAATGTTTTATATATCAATATGTCCTTAATTTAATGTTAAAAGATGGAGCAGTGGTGTTAGGAATGATTTTAATGACCGAGTCTGCAGCTCGTAAAGGCGATGTTAAAAAGCGCAGGATATTTGCTGTGATAGGCTTGGCGTTAGTTGCAATTTTCTTTAGTCTTCTCCTGTCAATTTTCAGGAACAAAGCTCAAGGCTACCCATATAGGTATATGTTTGAAATCTTACCAAAAATAGATTAATGTACAAACAAGCATTATTATTCGAAGCATGATGATATGTTTTGAAAATCTGATAAGATTTCAATAATATCGTCATGCTTCATGTTCGTATTTTTATAAGAATTATCATCACAATCGTATCCCAGGGAAGAATAATTTGTATGTTTCAGCTTACTATTCAAATAACTAATTCATATAGGAAAGTATTTCTACATGATCTCCATTAAACAACAGGAAATTTCTGCAGCTTAATATGGAATGAATTGAACTAGAAAGATTTTTTTACAAAGGATAAAATGTTAATATTGTTACAAATGTATCATTATTTTCGTCTTTATTACAGTATACGTAATGTAAAATAATGGATATTTGCAATTATTATTCTTCAATAAAAAGATAATATATCACAAACTACAAATCAAGAGTCAATGAGATATAATAATTGTCTAGGCATTTATTGACGATTTATTATTTTTATGTATATCAGTATGCATAAATGTTGATTAATATTGATTACCTTCACTACCTTTGTAATTATAACATATTACAAATTTAATCGTATTATCTAATTTATATGCTATATTTTTGTCTGTTATCCTACCAAACATAGGGTATTAACATTTTTCTTTTTTTGGGATAATTTTTAAAATTCTTACGAAACCACCAATGAGTCAAATATGCACACTCAATCTGAAAAAAAGATAACTTGTATTTTTATCTATCGAAAAGAAGAAACAAATATAAAACTATTTACCTGATTTGCTATAACCCAAACAGTAACGTAATGGAAAGTAGAAGCTTGCCAGAGAATCAGAGATAACATGACATATATCAGTATCTCTGTAAATTGCAATGGTCCTGATACATATTCGAATAATCCATAAAATGGTATTTTGTAATCATGAGATACAACAACACCATCTTTATTCTTACGCAGCCTTGCGAGAATAAAGTTACTATGAAGTTGCATATAGGTAGACAATAGAAATATGAACGCACAAGCGATCGTCGTGGTTGTCAATTTATTCCAGGACCTATTCGTCTGAGGTCCTGCACGAAAAAAAAAGTTATGTATTATATGACAAGAAAATAAGATAGTGCATATTTAAAGGTTTATAAATTTTCGAAAATATACCTCTAACAAAGCCTTCGGATTCGCCTATTAAGCATAGGCATGTTCCAGCGTAATGTATAAATCCAAGCACATAATGGATTATACTTATATGTTGGTCGCTAAATATGTTAACACAGGTTGTTTCATACAGTCTTTTCCAACAGTGTACACATAGTAAAATACTAGCTAGAATTAAATTTTCCACTGGTACTAAAAAAGTAACGAGAAAATCGATTATTCATATATTCAATTCCATAAAGAATTAATATAACAGCACTCAAATATTAAAAAGAATAATATACCTAAAGGTTTTCTGGATGCTCCAAATAATGTATCTAATAATGTGAATATAATTTCGGGTATTTTTCCATCATAAAGATGCTTATAAGATATTAAACAAAGTATAACCGTCGATACTGACGCAGCAAAAATGTAAAAATGTTTAAACCACCTAAGAATTGATATATTTACAGTTTAATTATTGAAAAACGAACTGTTGTCTTTACGCTTATAAGATTTTTATGTAGTATCTTTAGTACTATACATAGCACTAAACTATCATCATTTTTGAAGAAATGCACATTTTAAATTTAAACTTACCTTTTGGGAATGTCACCCTTCTTCGCTAAAGTATGACGTACGTTTGCGTTGAATTTGCCATAGCGATAAATATACGTTATCGATACAGGCAAATGAGATTCCATATAATTCGTTAATAATCCCCATCCTGTCAGAGCAATTGTATTGATAATGAAAACAAAGCGTATGATGTTTGTTTCCATTTCTCGATCTTTCTTGTAACGTGCGCTGACAGACTGATCGTTTGAGTAGAAAATAAAATGAATTTCACTATGTAACTTTCTCCGTGATCTAGGTCACTGAAACAGTAGATACTTTCCTTGCAATGGACATTCATACGTATTATTATGTGAGATACCACAAGAAAATATATTTTTTTATATTATAATTATTTTTATTCACTCCATTGCACAGTGTAAAATATGTGCTTTCAGCAACAATATATATATATATATATATATATATCTTTTGAAACAATTTAGTTCGTTACTGATAACTTAATTCTTTACTGATAACTTAATGATGTAGTAGTACAATAATAGAAAAGTAACACTGATATTTATTATATTACAGCTCTAATAATTATTACAATTTGATTTTCTAAGTGAAAATTGATAAGCTTTTAACGTTTGTAACGATTAACGAATAAGCGACGAGTCATCAACGAATTGTTCAAGACTAAGCTCATCCTGATGATTTTTCAAGTCAATCTTCATTTTTTACAAATCACGCATGTATGCACAATGCATTATTCACAATACATATTGCGTTTGAAAAATTGAAACATAGGATGCGTTCAACAAACATAATACAGTTGAGAATTGCAATAATGCAATTGGTTTAAATTGAGACTTAACAGTAAAGACCAATACCCAAACAGCACACGGATGTCCATTGGACGTCCGTTATATGTTCATTTTTTTTACAAAAGGGCGCGCGTTTGTCACAACTTCGAGCATAGGTAGGGTGACCATATCCCAGTCATAAAAAAAGAGTAAAAGACGGGTAAAAAAAAGTGTATAAAAGAGTAGTAATTACGGTTCCAAAAGAGTACAGTAAGTAGAACACAAAATCATATAAAAGTCAAGGTGACGTCAAATAATATAAAAATTATGTCATTTTGACGTCAAAATGATTTTGTGTTTTATCTGAGACAATGATCAATAGATTACTAGGTACAATATTTAAAATAAAACATAGTGGGTACTAAATAAACCGAGAAATAGTCAGACATATTTTATTATATTATTAAGATATTTTATAATTATATTTTGCACTACTCCGTACATCGTTTAACAATTTCTTATTGTTTAGACAATAATCGTAAAATTCAGAACAATTAAATTCTTTATAATTATATTTAACCATTAATAAATTTTTCACAGAGTCGACAGTAAACCTATTTCTTTCATCAGTCCATTGAGCGTTCATCATACATGAAAACTCTTTCTACGTTTGCATTGTAACAAGGCTCGGTAGTTGCGCAGAATCTCTACGCATAATTAATATTGGCGCTCGCGGCGATCAAATGCCGTGAGTGACAAAAAACATCACCGAAGTCTGCTCACTGGTCAATTATATCGACAAATATAATTCACATTACGGAAAAAAGAGTATATATAAGAATACGATACGTAAAAAGTAGAGAGAGTACTCTTTTTACCACCTTAAAAAGAGTACATATACTCTTAAAAGAGTACATATGATCACCTTAGACATCGGACGTCCTACAGGTTCGATGTCCAATAAGGACATTCTTGTCCAATTTATGTCGTACGGACATAAATTGGACGTGAAACGTACATCCATTGGATGTCCGGTGCTGTCTGGATAATTATTGACAATTTACTGATTTACTGATTGCTTTGTTTCGCTGAATGCTGAATTACAATATAATTTTATTTCAGTGTACGTACCAACTTATCGAGTCTTCAAAGCAAACTAAAGCTTATCTAAGTGTCCAGTAATGATGTAACAGTCAAATACAGGGTATTTCAAAACAAGTTTATAGAGTGGAGAAATCTCATGGAGATAAACAACATAAGATAAGATAAACAACAAGATAAGATAAAGAAAAAATCCTATACTGTTTTGCGATATTCGCAATAATTTATTAATAAGACATCTGAGGAGTGGGCGCACACCGAAATGAATGATTGGAGAAGCATTGTGGCCTCTCGGTCCTGTCGATCTAGCAACTGTTGCTGGTGCATAGCGAAGGAAAAGATAACACGCCGCTATACGTGTATTATTTCGTTGCTTCTCGCTGCATCTTTATATTTCGCCACAGATTTCTGTAATTAATAACTCAATAACTATTGCGAATGTTGCAAAACGGTATGGGATTTTTATGTTTGTCTTAATTCGGTCCATGTCTTCAAAGATAAATTCTAAAACACTAACAAAGTAAGTTACATATTAGTTATATATTATATTTTTAAAATTTTATAACAAGTTTCATGGTACTGGAAAGGACATAATCGGCTTATATTGAATCAAATCATATAAAATGCAGGTGTTACAGACAGTAAAGATAATGGCTGAGTTCCGATATTCACTGCCAGTGCTGAAAATATATAGTTTGTGTCACATATACTATAGATTTTCAGTACTGACAATAAATATCGGAACGCAGTCAATATATTGTTCAAAAATATCTATAGTGTATGCAAACAGTTTGATGTAATATTAAAAAAATAACAAATTATACACACACACACACACACACACACACACACACACAGACACACACATATATATATATATATATATCATTAATTTCACAACTAAAAAAATAAATTGGAATTAATCTCTTTATTCTTCTGAATCGCATTCGTGTCATACGAATATTGAGTGAACATGTTTACAACTTGGAAAAATGGAGAGAAGACATCGGTGACGTCCGCTAACAATCATGTAATTATAAATTATAAAAATTATAAATTATAAAAAAAATAATTATAAACTATAAAAAAAAATTATAAAAACATTACGTTCTCTCTATGTAAGTGCACTTGAATGCAGTATGTCGAGCCGGACTCACGTCGATGGCATATTATATTTATCATACGCACGAACTTCTATTCTAAAAACTAGACTGTCATGTTGTACAAAATCGATCACATCGTTTAAGCGTACGAATTCTGTATAACCGAAGCTACGTTTATTCAGTTCGCACGTTGGCCTACGAAATGCCTCGAGATCCGGTCTCGACGATGTTATCTCGCGTATATTGTTCTCCGAATTGCGCGGATGTACCAACACGAAGCACATCGTGCCGTAGAACGGCCAGTCGAGAGCGTCGTCGTTTTCCGACTTCATAATATGCAAGAGCAGGGAGAGATAATTCGAGTCCCTAGAAGACACATTGATCCTAGCGCAGATTTTATATCCATTGGATCCCGTGTAAAATCCGGGACTGTAAAACATCTTTAGAGGATCGTTAATCATGGCTGTGAGTTTCTCTTGGAAAGATTTCAACCTCCACACATAAACCCCATTGCAATTTCGCAGGTACATCTCTTCCTGATTAAAGCAAACTGATGTTTGCAGTGTGGTCAATTGTTTTTTCTGATTAGACACAGTTATGGTGAGCTCGCGATTTTCCTGTTCCAAAATTACTAGTCTTTCGTACAAGTTTCTGAAAATAAAATTTTGTCCATTTTTGCAAGTGTTCTGCAACAAGCTACTTTAGCATAATTTAATATAATTGACATACTTTAGCAATAGTTCCCAATTAGGAGGAGGTCCTTCCCTTTCTGAAACTTCTGTTTCTCTTTTTGGAGGTGGATCCCATAACTTTGACTCTGCTGACATAGCATTAGTAGTACCTTGTACCGCTAATAAATATAGCAATTGCAATTAACTCAATTGTATAGAGAAAATACAAGTAATTCATATCTTTAATCACATAAAAAAATAATATACCTTGTGACTCTGAAAGGTTTCTCTTATAAGTACATTGACTAATATGAGTCTCCATATCCACAGGTGATAATTCTACTTGACAGCCAAATTGTTGATAAGGACAATTTGTACGCTGCTGAGATATTTCTCTACTGGTATAAAGATCTCTAAAGAGATCATTTTCAGATTTTAAAGGGCGACTATCAACAGGGCAACAAGCACCTTCCTTCCTGATAATATTAAAATAAATGATTCAATGTTTATACGATAATGGATTGTTAATTGCACAAAATGAAACTTACTGAAGCCAAGTATGTATACATTGTGAACAGAACTTATGTCCACAGGATGTTAAAACTGGATCGCGTAGCCATGTTAGACAAATGGGACACTCAAATCTAGGTTCTAGGTTGACATTCTCACCACACTGTACGCAGTGAAATTGCAAGTGGATTTATTAATTAAGTCTGATAGTTGCACGATTAGTATAAAACTTAAAGCAAATGCATAAGGGTATAAGTATTCATGGTAGAAATTAGTTTTGTCACATTGATGAATGACAGAACAGAAGAATTTAGTTACTTTATCTCTTACCTTACCCTTAATTTACATACCACAGAAATGAGTGATACTTACGTTTCCATTCTCCTCAACAGCTTTAGTGGATATAGTCACACTACTTGGTTCTTCCATAATCTGTAATAGGAATAATCATTAAACCATTAATATATATACCAAAGTTAAATGATTGAAAGATTAAAATTTGAAACAAGCTATATTGACCAATAATCATATGATGCAATTATGTATGCTGAATCACTTTTTCATTATACATACAAAGTACATTATACATACAAACGTGCAAACAAAGACATAACAGTCTCAACTTACCGTACAGTAAATATTCTGTGATCTCGCGTACAAATGTGAAGAAACGTTTAAAGATTTTATGTGCAATGAAGAGAAACAATAACCTCAGATACAAAATTCGTGGAAAAAATATGATTTATTAAGATCTATTCAAATTGTGTAACTTTTAGCAATATCTTTTTTCTTTTATATAACAATTTACTATGTTATTTTCTCTCTCGAACAAGCTTTCTTCGAACAGCACTCTCAATTTCTTTTCCGTTTTACAGCAGTATCTTCGTTTCCCGACAATTCTGCCGGAGGAAAAGATTCGAAAGTGACGCCATCTTACATAATTTAGCGAAACTATCACAAAACTAAATGTAACTTTCACAAAAAATATCTCGTTATCTTGGCTTTATGGCAGCCGGTAAATTGTGGTTTGAGTCTCGGCTAAAATTTGATTTTTAGTCATAACTCAAATTACAATTTCAAGTCTCGGGTAAATTTATCGATCTTCATAAAATTTACTTTGGACCAAACCAAGAAATTTTCGTGAACTCAAGGTGACAGTACTTCAGGAAACTTCATTATCTATATGCGGGGAAAAGAAGATGTTGTGTTACCATAAGAGTTTTACCGCTACATTCGAAGGAAAAATATGCGAGCAGTTTTCTTGCATGCAAGAAAGAATTATCGTTTATTATCAGAATTATTCAATCATGTGAGGAGTTAATTTGCTTAGGGTGTAAAGGTAATTTGGTATATATGTTATATGTACATTATCTAAAGTATCGTACAACAAATTATTACCGTGCAATGTCTGTTTTCTTGTGATACATCGCGATCACCGTAACAAGCGTTACCGTTACCGTTACCGTAACGGAACGACGAGTGCTAGGATTCAACCCTTATTTAGATTCTACAAATGATCGCGATGTGCCTCAGGCTTCTTACGTCTGATCCATATTCTCTCTAGTCTATAAATTATGCAAGATAAGGATAAAATTTTTCAACAAAACATTACTCATCTGACGCACGCTTTCGCGCGGATTCTTTTTAAATTTATTCACTTAAAGTAAGAGATTACACGATGAAACACACAACAAAGACGTGCGCGCGCGTATTTCGAATCATATATACGCACGCTTGTCGCTCGGTTGTCATGCACGAAACATTCGTCGTCTAATGAAAAAAAAGAAAGAAAGAAAGGATGACTAATGGGGAACAGTCCTGTTTCCTGCTTCCGTTCGCCGTTATAATCCATTCTTGTCCCCGAAGCGAACGAACCGGCAACGATCGTAATAACAGCGTTATGTCAAACCGGCGGGCATGTCACGATCGTAACGAGCATTCCTCGATTTTATTACGAAACTCACAATATCGTAGCAGTCGACTTTCTATCGTCGAGTTCGTCGTAAGAACGCGCGGATTACGCGTCGATTTTAAATCGACGCGTTCGGCCGACCAGACGACCAGCGTCTTGATTAAATCAGGTAATACCACGATAATCCGGCTGTTTTGCATGCCATTAGAGCGACGCGGATACAGACCGCGATATCTCCCCGAGCGATGTAAATTGTAATCACAATAAGCCGAAGAAACACTCGGCCGTCAGTCGTGTTATGCTAATATTTCAATGCGCTTCTTGCACGAGATCCCGTCGTCATAATTAGCTTTCACGGTGTCCAAGGCGAGACGGGATTAAATCGCGCGTCGCTCCGGCTCGCGCGTGGCTCGCGCGGCAATCTCCCCCGTTTTATGTAATTCAGGTCCCGTCACGTACAAAAGTGCCCGTAGAGGCGCGAAAAATGAGGCAAGAAGAAGAGAGCTGAAGTTGTTCCTCTGAACTGCATATTTCGCCTGTTCGGAGAAAGTGCAGGATAATATTCCTCGCGTCCGCGTTGCGTCTCGCGTCGCGGAGGTATCTCGCGAACGGCGTCCGCGAACGGCAGCTCGTTATCGGCTTCATTCGGCCGGGTGGATTCTTTCGACGGCCGCGAGATGTTTTCGAACAAAGCAGCCGGAAACGGCACTTTCGCACTCACACGTAGAAAGTGCCGCTCGAATCCGCGCGGATCGGTCATTGGCGCGACTTGTCGCGGCACACGCTCGAGGACAAGCCCGACGCTATGATATTTAATCAGCAATGATATTTAATGAGTATATATATATATATATATATATATATATATGGTCCAACTTGTTCGTTTCTTCTCGCTTTCGACGACAAACGCGCGGACTGGAAAGGAGGGTGGATAATTACATACATATAATATCGCCGAGACGCGAGGATGACAGTGAGCGGAAGTGTCGACTCGTCTTCGTCCTCGTGGACAAGCGCGTTTGGATCGGCGTCGATTTTCCTGGCTGGCAAGCGTTCGTTCGCACCTGAACCAGTCGTGTCACGATAGGTGAGCCGATCGAGGCCAAGCGTGATCGGCTCTTTTCATGGTCGCGCTGGCAGCCGCGATACGGGCTTTACGATCACCGGTCGTGATTGAACGGCCGTCGCGTGGGTGCGAAGGTGCGAGAACCCAGCGGACGTGTGTCTGATGGTCCAAGTTCGAGTCGGTGATTTCGTCGGTTGCACCGCAGATATGCGAGTGTACATCGAATTTCAAAGCGGCCGAACACACTGATCCCCTTGGGGCACTTTGAAACGCAGGAGCGATGGTCCAACGAGAGAGAACTCGTTCCCAGCGATTGGGTTTTCTCACTGAACATCCACTCCTCCCGAAATAAGCGTATATCTGAAAGAAGAAAAAGAAATGTTCTAAAGATGTTCCAACACCGAGTCGGCAAATCTGCAATTGCAGTGTCGAGATGAGAAAGACCGCTTATAATTACGTATCTCGGAGAACAGGTGAAATTTCAACGCAATGACATTGCACAGAGGTAACTGTTGCACCGCGTAAGTGTTGTTTTCGAATATTGCACTGACGACGATGTTATGTAAATGTTGTATACCGAAGAAGATGTTGTATACCGCTGGAACTTGATGACCAACGCGGCGCGCACAATTGCGATAATTGGGCGGGCACCGCGTGTCGACTTCATCGACGTCGTAACGCACAATTAACCTGTGATAACGAAAAATAAGCCGATTATCCTCAAGGTGTCTGTGTGCTCTGGGCTGTAAATACTCGTCCACCGAGGATCGTGTCACTGTGTTAGCACTGGGACATTGTTAGCGTTTGTTCAATGCCATCGTATCCGAGGAAGTACAATTAGCGTTATCGGAGTCGCTGCAACCGGAGTACGCGTTTCCGAAAGAACGTGCGAAGGGATCAAGTGCGAGCGCTCGTGGCGTGTCAGTCGATCGACGCCAATGACAAACGTTGGGCAAGATTGCCAATAAAGGAGGAAAACTCCGCGCGGCACTCGAATTTATCCCAGAAGTACCGCGCGATACGTATAAGTTCGCGCGTGACGTGCGGAAATCACTTTCCGGAGAAGAGAAGCTGGAGGAGAGCCCCTGGACGAAGTGTGAATCGCGTGAATCAGACGGATCGTCCTGGTCGGATTTCATCGCGCGTTTTCAATATTTTTTAAGCGTACAGCTGGCGAGACGGCGAAAAGGCGGAAATGTCGTTACTCGTACGATGATATCTTCTAATTACGTTTTCCTAACGTTTCTCCTGGTTCTCGCTGTTTGCTAGAAAGTGACCGATCGTTGAAAACCTTCAGAAGCGGAACGCTAAATATAGATTGAAACATCGATTAATAAGGAAGATTATAGCGACTGCAGTGATTGCCGTGCCGTCGTTGTATCTTAAACGTGAGTTTCACGCAGTTGAGTTTTCTCGAGTCGCACGTGCAACCTGCGCTCCGGCAGGTTGTGCGTTTCGCGAAAGAATTTTACCTGTCGCGCTTTCGTCCTTGACTGTGAAACGTTAACTTTATGCGTATTTCTCAGTGGGCTTTCGCGTCCCGCGTTGCGGGAATTATTCATGAGGAAATGGACGTGCATATGTCTCGCGCTGGTCGTTCGTCCGCCCGGCGAAATTGGATTATCGAATGCACCGGGATGAAGAAGCGGTTAGCGCGCTTCGATCGCTGCTTATCTCTCGTGTATCGCTCGATTGAAAAGAATTCGAGCGACAAACTGAAGAGATATCGCAGAAGGATCTTGAGATATCGGAGGAGCTGCGTTTCAAAGGGCCACCACTTATCTCCCGATGCTTCGGCTCGAAGCGCAACTATTTCGAAAGGTGCGAACGCGCTCAATTGAATCTGTTACTACGCGCGAAGACGCGTCGTCATCAGTCCGATAGCTATTGAAATGTTGAAGAAGTCGCTGCTGATTTGTCACTTGCGATAAGAAAGGAGACGAAAGCGCGATGCTGACTACATTGGGCTTCGACTCGCGCAAGGTCCACGAATTCGGAAGCTTTGAATTTTCTCTCTTCCCTGAGACTCATCTCCGCATTGTTCACGTCCTCGTTTCATACTTACACGTTGACAAACACAACGATAGCAACGGTCGTCGAGCAAATCAAGCCGGAAATCGCGATCGAGCGGCGATCGGAGCGGCGATCGGAGCGGCATGAATGACGAAAGCACTAAGCTGCTGAAGAACCATAAACCGCCGCCCATAAGACGGCCGAGATGCTCTCGTAACGACACTTTCGTCGCTTCTCTTACAGCGTTATATCACAGCGTCGTGCGATAATTGCGCTCCCGGAAAGAGAGAGAGAGAGAGAGAGAGAGAGAGAGAGAGAGCGCGTAAAAAGAGGAAGCCAACGGCTCGACGGTTAATGATGATATCAACAAGATTAAAGCGCGACGCGCCTCTCCCGCACCTCGGCTGGCGGCCTACCGTCGAAGGACGATCGCAGAGGCGCGAGTCGCCGCCGCACTTTGCCCTTCGTCAGAGAGGCCTAATGAGTTTTGAGGCTTCGTCGAAAGCCAGCCGAGAGCCTCGCCGAGCGGAGAGACGCGCGAAGGCGCGAAGATACGGCCCGGCCGGAGCGAATTCTCCTTTATTTTGGATATTAAGGACATCATTCTTTCGTGATGTACTGCGCTTCAGCATTTCATTTGACCAGCCGATAATCCTCGAGACTGATAATCGCCGCGTTATCGGCTACTCTCCGACTACTTTCGATCACAACAGCCAGCCGATATAATCTACGCGCGGACAGAGGGAAACGTCAGTTCGACCGCGCGATATGCGCGAGTTGCACGATTCCCGTCGGCCGTCGGCAGAAAATCTCCGTCGCGAATTCGCGCCTCGATCGCTCGTAACTGGAGCGACTGGATCATTGAAAGTCAATGTAACCGGCGAGATTAATTTACCGCGTACTCGCGTTCCCGAGCACCGATCGTTTGCACGCGAGCACACATCGCCCGGCGATCCGGCGGAGTTCGGAGGTCAGTAGCAGTTTCTCGTCGGCATCGCACAGCGACAAATCGTCGCTTCTTGTAAGAGGAACAGACAGAGGAGAAGGAGCGAGAACTGTGTATCGAAAGTACACGTAGGCAGTTTAGCTATTTTCTCGATCGAGACGGCTCCTAAAAATGTCTACGAGAAATGTCTCTCAGACGTCTGAAAGAAAGCCCGCTTGTTTCAGACGTCTCTCAGACGGAGCGCACGCAGAAGAATCGACGCGACGAAGCAAACGAAGCCAGATGCGTTTTGGCCGAGGAAGGGAGAATTTCTCTCGCTCGCACAAGCAAAATTGCTCCTCAAGTAATCCCACCTCGGTCAAAACACGCGTTTGGCGCTCGTTCATTGTCGCGTTAGCTCGTGCAAACTTTCGTCTCCGTGTGTTTTAGACACTTGCGCGCGGTCTTTCGCGGGGGATCTCCCCCGCGTATTTACTCGCGATACAGCTCGCGATCGATCTTTTCAGGCGGGGTGACGCCTCCGCAGCGAAATTCGAGAGCGCGCGACCTTTTTGCCTGACCGTCTCGTCGTTTCATCGTCCTTTCTGCATTTTATTGTCGTTATTGTCGTTATTATTCGGCCGATTATGAGCGCTTCCGATAAGATAGGAGCAATCTAGTGGCGGAATATTTTTTTCCGTCTCCGCGCGTCCGCGATGAGAGCCGATGGGTTGCTCTCGGGTCGCTCTCGAATCGCGCGTAATAATAACTGCTGCTCGGTTTCATTGCATTTTTATGTCGCGCAATGCGTCGCGCGTTCAGTATGACCGTCCAAGATGACGCCGACGCTAATGATCGGAGAAGCGGGTATTTCGTTGTTCAAAGCCCATTTACCGTGCCCGGATGTTCGCAACTAACGCTTTGATGGACTCCCCCCCCTCCCCTCCACCCTCGATTCAACACAGAGACGTCGGATATGCTCGTGTAACTCGCTGTGAATTGTGCCGTTCACGTCCATGTGTGTGTGCGTGTGTGTGTGTGTGTGTGTGTGTGTGTGCATACGCGTGTCGTCGTGACGATGACGATGACGGCGTTCGCTGCGCTCGTGAACGAACGTCGCGCGACTGTAAAACGAAAGAGAAAGAAAGAGAAGCGCAATTTTGTCGCACCTGAGCGAACGTTGCAGACCGGAAAGAATCCGTCGTCGAGACTGTCAAATGGCGGGAAATCGAAGGAAGGAAAAAGAAAAAAGTTGTATTTTGCAGCACTCGAGTCTCATTACGGAAACCGAAACCGTTGACGAAATCGTAAGAGCTTTCGAATTTCAACTTCTTTAGAACAGATACCTGAATTTATAACGATTGGTCGCGATTGCCGATTTGGACGGCGAGAGACGCGGATCAGCACCGAGCACGGGCTTGCCCGGTGAATGAGGAAGACGCCCCCTGATGCTTTCCGTCGTGAATTTCTCTCGACTCGTCGGATTCGTCGCGAGTAAACGTATACATGGCCGACCTGCTCGAAATCGTTGCCGAAATTGTCGGAAAGCCGCGCGACGTCGCCAATCTCGCCGCGAGGCGAGGCTCACGATTTTCGCAGACAACAACAAATGATTCATCATCGGCTTAACGGTGCCGATCGCTCGCATCGGCATCCGGATCCGGCTTTCGAGGAAGAAACTATATCCCGAGGTGCAGCGCGCGCGCGAGACACGCAGATTGTCTGGCGATGCGACGGTGAATAAATAATAAGCGCGACTATGGAGATTAATCGCCCCCGGGGCGATTCGTCAGTCCGGGCTGACGAGTCGCGTGGGATACCGCGATTTCCAGCGGGACGAAGAGGCCGATCGCGCTCCGCAGGAGTTCAAACACCGCGGGGCATCTCTGCAGCCGCCGTCGCCGCCGTCGCCGCTCCAATATCGTTTTGCACGCTCGACCGTCTCGTTCAGTCGGGTGTCCGCTTCTTCAGCGATCCCCCGCGTCTTTCCACGTCCATCCCCGGGGAACGTCGCTTGAACGGTAAAGAACGCGACATCACTCGCTCAGAAACGGCGCGTCGTTCCTCTTCCTTACCTCAGGCGGTGCATCCCGTTGTGCGATCGCCGCTCGCGCGCGGTCACCGGTCTCCGTCTCGAGGACTCCGCGGATCGCTTCCGGTTGCCAAAGCCAGCGCAGGGTACGTATGGTCGAGCGTCTTCGATCGTTTGACGGTCGCGTCGCGTAAGTATTGTTGATGAAGCCTCGGAAAAGAGCGTCGGATGCAGCGGAGGCGACGACGCGCTTTCGTGTCGAATGAAACTTATGTGGTTCTCTTTTAGTAAGATAAGAAAGGGTTCTCTCTCTCTCTCTCTCTCTCTCTCACACACGATTTCTCCGTCCGTGAATATCACAGGCGCCGACATATGTATTGAACAATTTCCAAGATGCAAGATACTTTTTAATGATTTAGAGAGAAACGTGTGTGCGCACGTTTTGCTGAACGAACAGCGCAGACTCGATGAGATGCACTTGTCGCACTTCTCCGCGAAAACGCGACTGAACCTTTCCTCGCGACGTGTCGCAAATTGACTGATTGGAACGCATTGACCGCGTTCACTCACAATGCCGAGTCGAGTCATTTTATCTTCCTCAGAATGCGATAGGCCGGGTCTTCCTTTTTTTCTGGTTCCTTTTTACCCGCTGAAAGAGCGTATAAAGAGCCCACGTCGCGATTGTCTTGTTATGATCCTGCCTGCGCGCAGAGGATCTCGCAATAAACAAGCTGCCGCGTAATCTCCCCTCGCTGCAAGCACGTTTTTCCGCCGCGTATATGTGTGTCATTACAATGAAGGCGCGCTTCACAACTATTTTAGCTCCCCTCGCGGTCGAAACGAATGTCTGATCCGAGTTACGTCTGCTTCCTTCGCGGAGGAGGAGGAGGAGGAAGGTGAGATCGCTCTCGCCATTCACGGCACAGTCGTATATTTGAGTAAACACAGCCTGCGAACTCCTGGAGTTCCGAAGAAAGTCCCGTCGTCATGTGAGAATCTCGCGTGAACCCGAACTCCCGTGAAGACTTCGAAGCGTGCCGGGTTCTCTCCCGAGTCCCCGCGTGTCGCGCGCGACTTCTTCGGGGAGACGGGAGTAAATTCCGGTCTCGAATCGAGACCGCGCTTGTGCGAAAAATGCGAGAGACATGCAGCCGCTTAGAATAACAGCCAGACGTAGCGGTTGATCCTCCTCCGCGTGTCGACGACGTGTCGTCGAAAGAACGGGTAGACAGACGTTCACCACGTGTCTCCGCAGGATCATGGCTGTGAAAGAGTGGTTCAGGAGGCTGCAGCCGGTCCAGCTGTACCTGGTGCTGTTCTTCACCACGACTTTCTTCTTGGTCGAGATTGTCGCCAGTCACGTGACCCACTCGCTGACTCTGCTCCTCAACGCGTATCACATGCTCTGCAACATCGTGGCGCTAGTCGGCTGCATCGCTTCGATCAAGGTGAGCACGTGAAGCCGTCACTCTCGCTTACGAAATCGACACTCACGCGAGCGCGTCCATGACGGCGCGGCGACATTAATCTTTTAACCCACTTCATTCATATCGCGCGCGCGCGCGCGCGCCGTGCGAACGATTCCAAGTGTTCTTTTCGCGCTAATTCGCCTCCTCCGCGAGTGTGACACGAAGGACTCGGATTCTTGACTCTCTGTGCGAATTGCCGACAGTTCTTCATCGTCGACAGGCGAAGTGTAAAGTCTGATTTTGCTTGGAGAATGATGAATGATCGAGCGGGAACTCAAAGGACTGCTTGTGAAATTACTCGTCTATTTATTCCTTGTTGAAATGATTTTTGCTCGATAACTCGCTCGATCACTCGATAACATTGTTGAGAACAATGCGCGCATTCTGTGTTATTTGATAAAAATCTCAGGGAAAATCCAGGCTCGAGAAGGCTCGCATTAAGGCACCGGCGCGCACACACGAAGTGTATCGCCTCGATAACTCGGCCAAGTTCGCAATGACACACCGTGTCGTGTATCCGTGTCGAATTTGGTGAAACGCGAGGCGCACGCGATATTACCGCAAGTAATTGATGAAGACGTACGACAGGCCCGTGGTACTTGGTACGAGTGCCCTCGCGCGTTGCAACGCGCAAAATCCTCGAGTGCATTTTCTCCGCGACGCGCTTTCCCCACGACTAATAATCCGCAATTGTAACGCGAACTATCGTGTTACTTGCAGTACACCTACCGGGAGAAGTACAGCAGTAGCAGCGGCTGCAGTTCGCTGAGGAACTCGGCGATCTGCATCAATGGCGAGGAGCAAGGTTCCGCCACGTCGTTGTCGACGAAGACGAAGGTACGATCGATATCGAGAGAGCTCGCTCGGGTGAGATATTCTCGGATCTATTCGATTTAGAGTCGAATCGATTGATGAATCTGCGGAAACTCCTTTCCGCAGGAATCATGGTCGGATAGGCGGATGAAGAATACTTTCGGATGGGCCAGAATCGACATCGTCACTATGCTCGTCTGCTTCGTTTTCCTCGCCTCTTTTTGCTTCTCCATACTGATGGAGGCCTTGCAGACGTTGGTGCACATCGATCACCTGGACGAGATGCACCACCCGTTGCCGGTGCTGTGCATCGGCGCTTCCGGGATTCTCCTCAACGCCGTCTGTTACATCCTGATCGGCGGGTTCACGTTCAACCAGGGCATCTTCCTGCACGTCACGAAGAGCGGAGATGTGATACTCTGCAGGCGAGTCTCATAGTTGTACTCTAATCTCGATGCTGAAAAAATATGTTCCTTTCTCTACGATATCTTTCGCACGAGATCGAAGTTGATAGAAGACGTGGTACATTTGATGTTGCAGAAATGTGAGTTCACAAGAGGTGAAGGACGGCGAGCAGCAACTGTCAGCGCAGACTAGGCGAAGTCCCTTGGCGTTACCGAAAAGCCAAGGCTTTCGAGAAACGTGTCGCGATATTTTCGGCTGCGTCTTTGTCGTACTGGTGTCAATCTTGGTCTACTTCACCGACTCCGGAGTGGCCAAGTATATTGACCCAGTCTTTGCCATTATTTCGTCGATCTCTTTGTTTGTTCTGTGTTACCCATACAGCAAGTATTTTCTTTAACACAAATTTATGATACGATAGCATATAAACTAAAATACTAATCTAACATTAATTTTTTATTTGTTACTAGCGAGAGAAAGAGATATTTTAATTCTTGCAAATTATTGTGACGATATATTAATCGACCTATTTTATTATTTTTCCCCGCAGTGAAAGAGTCGGGCTTGATACTGCTGCAGACAATTCCTAATCATATCAATATCGATTCTCTTAAGAGAGAATTGTTGAAAGCTTTTCCGGGTATAGTCAACGTTCATGATCTTCATGTTTGGCAATTAGCAGGTGACAAAATAATCTCCACAGCACATATAATATTTTTAAATCCAAAGGTATTTATTAGTTACATTGATATTTTGCTATGTGTGTGTGTGTATGTGAATTTACTTAGAGTATTTAATGAAAAATATTCACTGTGTGTAAATAAAGAAACGAGAGGCTTCTTTGCTCCTACATTTGAAAAAATATACATTTGCAAGTATTATATATGAATTGCACTCGATATCTATTAAAATTGAAGCGTCTCCGTTCTTTTATAGGTTTACGCCAGTATCAAAGATCAAGTCACTGCCTTCTTCTTCGAGATGGGCATTACTCAGGTGACCGTACAGCCGGAGTTTCACAAGGTACGCGAGACGCTAACAATAAAAATAGAAACTCTGTTCATAAAATTAATTTTCTCTGAAGATTAGAAGAACTTGATTGTAAGGAGACCAAGAAATTTCTATAGGATATTTTTAATCATTCTCTCTCTCTCTCTCTCTCTCTCTCTCTCTCTCTCTCTCTCTCTCTTTCTCTCTCTCTCTCTCTTCCTCGATTATTCACTGCCCTCATGCAAACAATGTAAACTTTGTCAGTTATCTTAATCGACTTTTAAGTCGGCTGAATATTCAGACAATTATTTTTGCTCGCGATAACAGAGATTATCGTCTGTTGTTACGGAATTTTCATCATTGAGAGACCGTCCGGTGAACGATTCTGTTGCACAAAGTGAGACTTTTCTCTCCGTGTATCTGTTCAATTACAATTTGTCGAACGTTAACATCATTCTGCACGTTGTAACACTTCCGCAGATGAAACCGCATATGGACAGGACTGATTGTTTGATTCGTTGCCACGGCGAGCACTGCAGTTCCTCGCAGTGCTGCTCCCGCGAGAACTTCCTCGAGGAGAGCAGCTGCAAGTCAGAGAAAGACGCGCACACAATCAGCAGCAAGTACGAGAAAAAGGAGATAATACCGGCCTCGTCCACAATCAATCTGGAGAGGTTCACCGTCTACAAGGAAGAAAGCCCAGAACGACTTGTGAGCAAGACGAAACTCGAGAGACCTACACGTGACCCAACGTATGAGAACACGTGTCGTACGGGTGACCGACAAAAGGAGCAAAGTACTCGAGATATCAGTACTGACAGTAGTTCCTGTGAGAGAGGTGATAATATTACCGATCGGACCTCCGCAACCGCCGACAACAACATTTAGGTCGCAACGTCATATCTTAAACCACCGTATCTTAATTGTTGAGCGTCACTAATTGTTAGAACAGAAAATGGTCTTTTCTTTTATTATTACCGAGGCCGGAAACGGCTTTAACGGTTAAGCGGTTCGACGTGAAGACTGCAAGCAATTGGGTATTACTATATCTGTACATACATATACAAATCCAATCAGATAGATATTAATTAGCGTCTGACGGCTTTTCGCATACCGCGAGCAGTAACGTGCGCCGCTTATCAGACGAGCGCGCTATATTGACTTCGTGCGCAAGTTCGTGAGCTCTCTAGCACGATAAAACGTTCTTCGGAAAACGAAACTCTCTGGTCAACGTGAGTAGTCAATGTAAATGCCCGTCACTTTTTTTCAGTGTGTATGTGTGTGTGTGTGTGTGTATTATGGAAGTGACTTCCTTAATAGGGATTAACAGTCGTTTATTTTATCGCCAAGTGATTTCACGACTCTTCGTTTTATCGTTAATTCCCAGGAAATTACTATATTAATCATAGCAAATAAATAGCGTATCAGAACTCCTTTTCCTCTTATAATGTTATCTTATATTATTATTTTCGATTATTTGATTATTTTGGCAGTTCCGTCAAGAGACAAAACCATCATTATTGGTATTACACTTTCTCTCAAATTGCACAATTTAATGAATGATCTCTAGAGTTGGGTATTTATCTGCACGACAAATTTGAACAAAGCTCTAGAGATAACACGTATCACACACCGACAGCAGTTCCTACTAACGATGATAAGAGTGGGCGTCGAATCAAAAAACAGCGTCGACGACGACGATAGCGCTGTATCTTAAGTTTGAGTATGTTTAAGCAGATAATTGCTTAGCCATCGATAGCAAGGGCCAATAACCCCAAGTTCTGCACAATGTTGCTCAGGAATATAACAGAGAAGCAGAAAGCATTTTGACATATAATCCACGCTTCTATCTCATTAATATCTTAATTAATATTACAAGTGACGATTACAAGACGAAGAAATTAGAACAGCTTCTCGACAAGGAAACCATAATATTAACCAAGCAATTAGCACGCGAAATTAGTATAACTGTGTTGTTTTAATCGAAGCGTGTGTCGCTATTGTGACTTATTTATTTATTGATGCATCTTCAATCGCTTTGTTATTAATATTCGGTCAAAAGCAATTTTATTTATTCCCTTTGATCGTTACCAAATTACTTGCAGTCATTGTTACAGAGTCATTGTTGAAATACAACGGCAAGTTTTTTTCTCCTGTCCAATTGGAATCATTATGATATCAAGTGATATAACTGTTTATCGATATACTAACGCCACCGCTATATAAACCTCGCAAGCTTCAACGCGTGATTACCAGTGATCTTCCGATGATCACTTCTGCTTTCGTTTTCAGCTGAAACTCCATGAACAATTTGGACAAGTATTATTAATATTTCCTGATTTTTTTACATTTAGTTACAAGGAGAATAGCGTTGTGATATGATTTCATAAAATTTCGAATTTTTCGTCAACTGAAAGATGACTCATTAAATTGCAACGTAACTTGCTCCTCTTGCCGCGGCGACCTTTACGCGAAAAGAGATCCAGTTTGATTAACGACGATTTTCTTTCGTCTAGAGGCCAGATAAAATCTCGATTGTAGGAGAAACCAGATTTCTGTAAGAGATTTCTACGAAGCTAAATTTCTCAGTTATCTCGATCGAGATTTTAACGCATCCTTCTCTCTTCGATATCAGAGATATCGTTCTTCGTCGTTCGGTTTTCGTTTGAGCCCCATTTTGCTGCACAAACTGAAATTTCTCTTCGTGTAAAAGAAAGCAAGGAAATTAAAAAGTGTGAGGAAACCTTTGCCGAGAAATGTTAATCGGCGCCTATTTTTCACAATTAGATCGTGCTAATTTAAAAGTTGTACACCCGACCAGCCGACTATACACACGAAGTTGCAAAGGAAGTACTACCGTGCGCACAATTCTATGACCTAACGGAACGGAACGAATTTAAGCAACTCCTGGTGCGTACAACTGCCGGTTCCGGTGTTCTAAAAAAGTAACGTTTCTTCTATCAAAAATATATTCTTGGCGGCAAACATCTCGTGCTCAAAATATCAAACGATGCTCTGGCTCCATGGGGCACGATTATAAACAGCTACATTCGCATTTATATCTCTGTCTGATTCTTGCCTCGGCACATAACATAACGATAAACGAATTATAAAAATAAACCACTTCGAGTTAGTGCTACAACGTCTGGCACGCTGCTGCGCCCGTTAAATTAACCTGACGATTTTCTCCTTGAATCACATCAATTTACTTCCACCGCGAAGCCGCGTTTGCACATTCATCCTGATTCTGTAATAATAGAGAAAGCAGAAACAGATTACGTGTGACGGCTAACAGCTGATAATTCTATTACCGACCGTTTTATAAATGAGACCTCCGCGCGATACGACGACGCGTTTGCCGTTGCGTTAACACCGCAGATGATGTTCGATATTTTGAAGAATCATCTGATCACGTATACTTTCCTGTTCTTATCTTCCCGCCGTATTTATTCGTTTGACGAGTGACTTGAAGTAACAATGCAGTCTCGTTACTGTCGTTGAAAACGCTCCACGCATAGTAACGCAAAATCTTGACCCTTGACCTCCCTCAAATGTGGACAAGATCCTTAGACTCCTCAAGACTCCTCTCACCGTCACATTGGCGCGATTAATTCTCCGATATAAAATACAAATGGGTTTTCCTTGAATGTGGGAGACGTCATCATATCGATGTGTCTGTTTCATTATCGATAAACCCAAAACGATCGCCGGCCGGTTTTACACGGAACTACTAAGGAATCAGGTCGACGGCGACGTAGGAATCCATGAGTATACGAGAAAGCGAATGATGATGTCGCCAGACGATGACGTCGTACTCGATAAGTTGTACTCGAACGGAGAACCGGCCGGGTGGGGCCTGTTCGTTGAGTCGCTTATACGACTGGCACATTCAGTATGAAAGTGGCTGTAGAACGGTGCGCACGTTGATCGCAGGCCTTGAAGAGAGACTCTGGGGACCCGTCTGACCTCTGTCTCTCTCTCTCTCTCTCTCTCTCTTTCTCTTTCTTTCTTTGTCTCTCTGACACGCGCACCCACAATGTTCGTCGAATGACCACGGTGTTTGAAAATGTGGTGAAAAGTTGACAAGTGCGCGACAAATACCGACACGATGTTGTACCACGCGCGGTCCTGTGCTCTGACGTTCGTCATTGTTCTGCTACTCGCACTGTGCAGAGGTAATTAATGCGAGACACACCTGGCCGCGCGTCCGCGCGGCGTACCTGTCATTCGCGAGGAGATTCTCCGGTGAAGCATAACGCACGCGGTCACGTGGTCCCGACATTGAGTCACGTTTATTGGTGCGTTGTTAGAGTTCACCTTCGTTTGCTCAGCATCGCAACGTGAGAGCGCATTCGTCAGCGAATACCGATTCTCTGGCTGTAACAGCGTCCCGACGATTTCCAAATTGTCGGTAGGACATCGAACTTGGACTAACTGGCGCCGTCCATCGACGATCGTCCGCCGTTCGTTCTCGAGAGTGTTGGAGCAGGCGAGACGACTTGCGTTCCCTTCGTTTTAAGACGTGACGAGTTTTCGGGGTGATTTTTGGCTATAAGAGGTCTCGCGCAATTGCGATCTCTTCTCGTCGTGGACGCAATCTTACGAGAGCAACATTTTTACGAGTCATTTATGTCGACACGGCAGCTCTGGTCTCTGTAGGATGATATTCTTTCGCACGTACATGGCGGTTGAATTGTTTCACAACTTGGCGGGAAAGTGTCCCTCGCTCGACGAATGTGTGCCGTGCGCGAAAGCACGGAATTGAAATTCATTTAACACGCAGTGTGCCGCCAGCTTTGAACATCGCAGGCAGGAAAACTGACGCAGCCAGATAACATGAATCCAGCTGTTAAAAATCGTATTAATATACCATTTCATTAATTGCATACATAATATTCTTCGATTTACCTTTCGGAAATTTATCCCACGCGAGCACGTAAACAATGCCGTATGTAGATGAGACAGTAAATGAGGTAGTTATAAATAGTAAGACACACATGAATGGAAAGAATGCTACGTGAATCATATTTCATTGGGTCAACAAATGGTGAACTTCTTTTATCTGCATTAAGCTGTTGGGACAAGTGTTGTTATCGAAACTCCATTTGACAGGCGAATGGATGAAATTTAGAAATCATTAGTAAAATGTAGAACCTGCTTTTTCAGTTTCTCCTCATCTCTCTGATGTGCTGCAAATTCTTGAAAAGAAATTTTCAAGTGAATTCTCAAGTGAAATATTTATATTTAATGTCTAGCAACGTAGTCATTATATAATAATGACTCGAACATTTGATAATATCTTATATTTCAGAGAAGTGGCTATACGAAGTGGAAGATAAAATTATCTTCGTCAGTTCGCGCGAATCGAATCAATTCGTGAAGAACCAGGGTCTGTCGATGTTACTTCATAAATTGCGCTAACGATATCATCGAATAGCTAAAAAGAGCAACGACTCTACGACATCGTCGTACATCTAAAGTTCATTTCGCGTATTTCTGACGTACGTTCAGGAATGATAATCAATTGTCTCTCAGCAGGGCGGCCATCAGGGGACGTTTCATTGAACCTATTCTCCCGCACGATGTTCTAATAAGTGGCTAATAATTTTACGAGGTCGTCTGGCGACACGATCGAATACGCGCAAGGTCATGATACGTGACAACGGTTCATAAAAATCATGATGAAAGGCAAGAGCGGAGTCATCCCCGAGACACGTCGCGTTACAAGCGGAGAAAAAAGAATAATCGTCGATGATATCGGCTGCATTTGACACTAGTCACGCCTGGTTGCATTAGTCATGCATTTCGTTCGTACAGCAAGTGCTCCACGCACTGATCAATGGCCGTTTAATGGAGAATACTCCGACGGACAAAAAAGTATGTCTTATTAAAAACAATATCCCGATGACGCAAACTCCTCGTTGCGTTGGTTCTTCGCCGAACTGTCTATACGAACTAATTATATAACTTGAACGCATCAAGTGGAAGTAGGTGTCGTGCGACGAGCAACAGGAGCAGATGAGAGAAGAGAATTCTTATGATCTGTCGCAATGTACGTTGGGAGGAATATCGAGAGCTTTTCTACACTTTATACACGTTCTTCCTCTGACAAGTCTACGAAGACTTGGCGATCTGACCGTAGTTCGTAGTTGCTGCAGATTCGTCTCGATTAAAGTGTCGCACCGTGAATATGCGGTAATTAAGTGGGTGCTCCTCTTCAGCCCTTTTCTCTTCACTAATGACGCGCTACTACGTGCTCGAAACTCGCAAATGTGAGGCCCAACCACTTGACCTTTCCAATTACGAGAGAAGCAGTTCAGGGTTAAACTTTCTCGTTCACAATTAATCTATCAGTTAATCTTAAGAAAAGGAAACATCACCTTTGTACAAGATAAAGCAATAAGAGATCTCCGTCTCCTGTTTGATTTTATTTTACGAGGACCAAACCCGGCGCCAGAAGCCCTGTGAGAAGCCAGAAGTCGCTTCAACATGATCCATACGTATAATCTTCCGCATCGTGTTTACACACGTGACGCTGCAAAGATTACACGAGCATATCTGCAATAAACCTTCCGTCTCCCGCCGCTCGCTGCGGGGAGATTCAATTCCACACATTTACCGCGAATTATTACATAGTTAGCTTCACCGATCCACATTGTGAATCCTGGCTGTTCACATTCTCGTGGTGGTCGACGCGGACTCTACAACAAGCAAGCTGGCTGATAATGCCGGGGTATTATCAAGAGAGGAAAGAAAGGACTTCCTTCCTAGCCACGATTTGCGCAGAAACGAACTAACAGCACGTGCGCCTTTCTGTGGAGAAGAGTAACGAGGAGGGCTGCATGAAACTAATCATCCGCAGGACATTGCGGCTTTTCAGCGACGTTTCTCACGAAACTGCTGACCATATATGTTCCCGTCCGCTGTGATATACGCGCGGATTTACCAATAGTCACGTCGTTCTCAATAGAAACGTAGATTCCTCGATTTTATCGCGGGATGATGAGGCGCTGCGTAAAAATAACTCTGCATACTGGTGCTAGAAATGAGCGATATACAAAGCGGCGGATTAAAAGTGCACAAGTCAAAGATATCGCAAACGCATGAGAGAGATCATTTTGTACTCGAGACGAGAGAGAGAGAGAGAGAGAGTAAATCATTCCGCTCCTGTTTTTCAGTGTCGAGCGGCGCGAAGCCGATCATCTGGCCGAGTGTGAAGGAGCTTGTGATAAACGAAGATGAACTTTTAGAAATCACATGCACCAGCGACACCCCGATCCAGTTTACCTATCCATTCACCAAAGAAACGGTACGCACACATTTTTTGCACACCTTCAAGCTTCTTAAGTCAGTTTACTCATCAGGTCGATAACGTTAATAATGTGCCCGCTGTGCCTGCCAGACATGGCAGACGTGTCTCAGCAAAGATAACTCGTGAAGAAAACTATAGAGTCTATGATAGTTTTTTTTTTCTTTCTCTAATTACCCACCTGCTTAACGTCGCGAAGAAGGCGTTCAATCTCACATTTTGCTGTCCTCCGTCAGGTAAACACTTCGGATGCGAGAACGGCCGAGACTGAAGCGGACGGCGTTTACAAGTACATCTTCCAACGGCCGAAGACCGTTTACGGAGACACAGGCTGGTACAGTTGCGCCAACGAGAATGTCGAGATCACTCCGTATAACTATGACGATCCCGAGGTGAACTGGCTATACGTTTACGTGAGATGTAAGATCGATCGCGTATGTCTCGCTTATCCTCTCGCACTATCGTATTATCAATAACGAGCGTTCTCTCAATTCTCAATTCGTCAATCCTGCAATCGCGCTCTTCATGCTGTTCTCGCGTTAATTCAGCATTGGCTTACAGCCGATAAATTCTTCTTCGTCGAGGACGCTGATATCTCCCCCATGGTGGATGCGTTCGGCGGCGATGACGCCGTGATACCGTGCAGGCCTACATCGCCGGACATAGCGGTGAACATCGAGAGCGAAATTGTGAGCAACAACGACACATTAACGAATGATTCGCTATTTAGACAAGTAGAGTCAACTCCTAATTATATATCCGCCCTCGAAGGAATGAATATTCGTAGGACTCGCGTTCGGAATTCTTAACGGGCCGTCCATTCAAGGATAACGCCTCGCATTAATATTGCACAGGGTGACGAAATAAAGAACAGGTCGTCGTATGATCCGAAAATCGGTCTCACCGTTAAGAACGTCACTGTGAATCACAGCGGCTACTTTACCTGCACGATGAAGCTGAACGACGAAGAGCAGGATAAAACTTACACGTTGACCGTGGAACGTGAGTACCGCTCCTGCTTCTTCGACATCGATGCCACATTAATTTAGTCACATATTTTTAAGAAATCGCGCGTCATGCGTGATCGGTTAAAATGTCCACGGCGAGACACCATTATCACACGCGACCAACCTCGTTGTTTTTTAATAATTGTCAATTACCCGTTCAGAGAACCACCCTGTGCCCGAGCCGATCATCCACGAGGAGAATTTGCGTCACATTATTCGCGGCGAGGACCTCCGTGTCAATTGTACCGTGGAGGTACAAAGCTCCGTCAAGTACTTGTTCAATTGGACCAAAATTCCGCCAAACGTATGTGTTGCTTCTTTGCTTTGCACTGCGCGAGAAACGTTTATATCGGAGAGACGCGCCTTAACACTTGCGAACGCTGGACGGCAATCTGAGACAAATCGAGTCGAACCGGATCCGCCATACATCTCTCTTTTCTCGCCCATTTTTTTGAATATTCAGATCAATAAAAAAAAAGCTGATAAGTAGATCTCATTGAAGCGGTAGTAGCGAAAGTGCGAATCTCTCTCCGTACAATCAGCTTCCAACAACGAAGTACGTTGATCGAATTCGATTGTACATGGAATCGTTCGACCAGATTTTTCAAGATCGCAAAAGTTATTCGCAGCCGGCTAATACCGGCACGAGCCACCATGCGTGAACGAGGTGTTAATTAAACGAGCGTGTGTTTAGATATCGGATAAGAAAGGAGTTTTCTACCTAGTTAATTGCATTTTTAATCGCGATGTACTTATGTCGCTCGCGTTCGCGCACGGCTTTTACTTGCAGAACAGCAGCAGAATGAGCACTAGGTTGTTTAACACTAAGATCAGCGATTCCCTCAACAGCGTCACATCTGAAATGACGATTCTTAACATAACGGACGAGGACGCGGGGATGTATTCGTGCTTCATCACGACGCTGCGCGGGTCTAAGAATACGTCGAAGCGTATTGAATTACATGGTCAGCTTACCACTTGACTCAAATTGCGATGATCAAAGTAATACGGATGCTCTACTCGTCGACATCAATTAATTAATATTAATTAATTAATATTATTATTAAATATAATATAATACAATATAATAGAAATAATATAAAAATATACTATTAATAATAATAATAATAATAATAATATTAATATCACTATTAATTAATATTAATTTCCTGCCTTCTCATGTCGATTAAGTCGAGCGAAAGCCTGATATGATTTTGCCACGCCCTTCGCGTGTCAACTCCATTATATAATGTTATATTTTCACACGTATCCACATGCATCCAACATAGCACACAGTTATGCAATTATTATTATTCTCAATTTTCATTTCGTGCTGCGAAAGGACTATGTAGACGTCGAGAACGTTTCACTCGAGTTAACATCTTCATCGAGTGACTATCTTCGTCTATATGTGTACTTTCTCGCGGAACGATTGCAATTGGATTTTTAAAAATTTCAGATCCTCAAGTAAGATATGTCAATATCACAACTCAACACGGTAATACCTCCTATCAGGCAGAGAAAGGCGGCGATATACAATGGGTTGTTTACGTTTACGGCTATCCCAAGCCAGTGATACAATGGTACGAATTCTTACCATATATATTCCAGGAAAATCCGAAATGAACAATCAACATACTGTTTCTTAATATTCGCGAAAACATACGTATCAAATCTCAATATTAATAAAAACGCATATTCTAACATACTCAAAAACACATTGTTTTTTATCATTACCTCGTCGTTACAGGTTTAATCCGAGAGGCGACGAAATTATAAATTACAATAAATACTCTGTAATAATAGATTCGACGTCTACCGTTTTGAGAATCAAAAGATTGCAAGTTGCGGACACAGGAATTTACACAGTCGTGGCTAAGAACAACTACACGATGAAACAGATCAACTTCACGCTGGAAGTCATGGGTATCGAAACTATATCTCTACAATATTCAGTGAGAAGCATGTGATAGCACCGACACGTGTAAAACTAATCGTTGTTTTTTTTTTTTTTCAGCTAAACCGCTTACCGAGTTGGTGAATATAGATACTTACTATAAACCCAATGAAACCGTGAATTTTGTTTGCGCAATGCTGTCCTATCCACGACCGGACATCTCGTGGACTTTCCTTAAATGTCCCAATTATCCGTCGCATACAAATTCAACGATCGTACGACCGACGGTGAGCGCAACTTTATACATTCGTCCTAACTCGTCGGTTGTGTGTCCTTATCTGTATTTCGTGTGACGAAAAGTTCTCGCGCGTTTTATAGAAAGTGGTGGAAAGTGCACCGACCAAGATCAACGTCGTCTCGACGGCCGAAATATTGATTGAGATGTCGGGAGTATTAACGTGCGAGGCCTGTAACATTCGCGGCTGCGACAACTCAACTGTGATCATCTTCGTGTCCGGTAAGATCTTCTTTCGCTTCCTCAGTTATTGCGATTGATAAATAACCCAGTTATGATATACTTTCTAAAGGCGAGGAATAAGTTTCTCACTCGAGAAAGTAATTATACCGAGAAACCCTGATAGCCACTGGTGTCCCTTTTGTTCCTCTTACGTGAATTTCGTAGATGGAGACGGAGCTTTCAGTATCATCAAGCCAAAACAGAAGGTGGCGAAAGGCGATAGCGTGGAGTTGACATGTGCCGCTTCCGTGTACAATTATACAAGTGAATTAACATGGACAAACGAAAACGACGAACTCATCGAAGAAATAGGTAATTATCATGAATAGCGAGTCGAAGAAAAGAGGAAGTCGAGAGTTTGGATTAGATTTTAGTTTAGGTGGGGGGGACGAAACGTGGGGGAAGCATCTTCGCTTGAATCATTAACGGTCTTCACAAAAATGACAAATAAAATAGAAAAATGTGTTCGTCTGCACGAATATACAATAATGCGGACACTAACTTTAATCTTCATCAACTTCAGGGAGGGTCGAAATTTTTCATCGTGAAACTCAGTTCACTTATCAATCAATCTTGAGGATCAATAACGTCCAGGAAGAAGACGCTCGGCATTACACCTGCAACGGACAATTCAAATCGGAGGATGATCATATTCCTGACTCTACAATTTACACGTTAATCGTTAATGGTAATTACTCCAACAAATCTGTCTCTATATCTGAGACAAAATTGGATGATCTCTTCAGGCGTGCGTGTCTCGAGGACTTTCGAGGTGTACGAATTTGAGGAATTGAAAGACTCGTCCGATAAATTTAAAGAGAAGCGTGTTGCGTGAAAAGCATGGCGAAACACGCCATGAGACATCTACTTTACACAAAATGTCATGTGTCTACCGCGTACCGAAACCTCTTCATACTATAATAATACATACTGTGTTATTTTCTGAATGTCACAGAGGCGATAAAACCATTCTTCACACAAACCAACATGAACGAGACTAAAGTGAAGAACATCGACGAAGATAAGGACGGTCACGAGATGACAGTTCTGAGGTGTATTGTGGGCGGATTGCCGACGCCAAAAGTAACCTGGTACAAAGTACATGTCGTGTCCTTAAGATCGTTTTCATTCGGTGAGATTGCGTTCTACCGATCATCATTCCAGGACAACATACTGCTGAAGGAAAACGGACAGTACAATTTCACAGACAACTATCAGGAGCTCAACATCAGATACATGTCGCAATCGGACAGTGGGACTTACTCGTGCCGCGCCAGCAATCGATTAGGCATGAAGGAAACTTTCCAACAAATTAACGTGAAGAACAGGAAGTGTAAGCGAAAATTCGATAACCCGTTCACTCGCGTGTCCTTGCCGGCGAGAACATGAGGAAAATGCAAAATCTTTTCAGGGAATAAACACGACATAATATTGACCACTTCGATAGCATTGCTGGCTTTCTTCTTGGTGATTTTAGCGATCTTCTTCATAATAAAAGTCCGTCGGGAGAAGGTAAATCGCATGTACTTAATTCTTTCATATTTTCTGTAAAAACATGCGCAATAAGACGTTAAAAACAACATCGCCGCTGACCGGTCGAGGGAAGCTAAACTGAAAAACGATGTGTCGCGCAGAAAATGAAGAAGGAGTTGATGGAAGCCGGTCTTATGCACTTCGAGGAAGGCGCCTTGGAGTGTTTGAATCCAGACTTGACGGTCGACGATCAAGCGGAATTACTTCCTTACGATAAGAAATGGGAATTTCCGAGAGAACGATTAAAGCTCGGTGAGGAAGCGGCCGTTTGACGTAACATTGTTCAGTTATCAACCGCAACGCAATACTTATTCCGTCTAACGGACGGAGTAAATGTTTAGGTATCCGTTATACGCGACATATTCCGGTAAATCCCTCTTTCAGGCAAGCAATTGGGTAGCGGTGCGTTCGGGGTGGTGATGAAGGCGGAAGCGCAAGGAATATGCCAGAGCGAGACCGTCACCACCGTTGCGGTGAAGATGGTTCGGCGAACCACTGATCCGACTTACGTTCGCGCGCTCGCCAGCGAACTGAAGATCATGGTACACCTTGGCAAGCATCTCAACGTCGTCAATCTTCTCGGTGCATGCACGAAGAACATCTCCAAACGTACGTGTCGCTGAAACCAGCCGCGTTGTATGAAAAAATTATGCTGATTTTCAGATACTCCACTATTGGGAGGAGCGAGAATGTTGGGATCCACAACCAAGTCGATGAATTTAGATAATAATTTAGACAAAGTGCTAATAATCGTTAAAATTTCTGTGTCGCAACAGGCGAGCTGCTGGTGATCGTCGAATATTGTCGCTTCGGCAACTTGCATAACTACCTCTTGAAGCACAGGGCGGATTTTATCAATCAGATTGATCCCAACACTGGAAAACTCGACAACTCCATCGGTCTGGATGTGTTGACGAGGACTGCCAGTGTCAGCAGTAACAACAGGTTCGTCTACCGATCGTTATGTTTTAGGCATCGCATTATCATCCTCGTCTACTCATCACCGTACTAATATCGTATTAATAGGCGCAAGATCCTTTCTTAACTGTTTCCATCAAATCAACTTCGAATGAATCATCGTATTGGCTTTTTCACGCAGGATCTAACGCGAATCGATCGACAACGAAAGTATCTCCTTCGTACGCCGATAAAACGTCGATCGAGTCGAGAATGAATAATTCGTTTGCACGCGTTCCTTCGTTCATAACTGAAAAAGATCGTTCTAACGATATCAAATTCTCGCTAATGTGGTGGAAGACTATTTTACTTCGCCTAAGGTCTCAGGAACTGACTCTAACTCGCTTAACCGCACACATCCTGTGTCCACGAGTGTTATCCTGCCATGGAAGTTCACGCACACCAACACCGCTGCATGCGAGGGGCTCTATGGTTTAACATGGTTCTTCTTTTCTCTTCTGTCCATCCGACAGGATAAAATATGCGGCATTATCCTTTTCTCGCAGTCTTAGTGCGAATTCAGGCATCGACACGGTGCATTATTGTCCGGCAACTAGCTCGGACTCTCAGGAGATCTGCTTGTCGCCAAGCGGCGGCTGCATTCTCAGCAATAATTCGATTCAACCTGGCTGGAGGTCGAATTATCGCGGTGACTACAAGGACCACAACCTCAAGCCGATTTGCACTCAGGATCTATTGTCGTGGGCGTTCCAAGTTGCGCGCGGAATGGAATATCTCAGCCAAAGAAAGGTACATTCTTCTCACATATGTACCAGCAAAGTGGACGATAAAAGTAGCCCGAGCTCTTTCGGTATACTTTAAACTGATCAATAAACTAGCTGTGTTATTCTCAAGTTGGAGATTTTGCGAACGGGCCAAATGCGAATATATTTATTGTACAACTAATACACGATTATGATACAGTTTCTCTCAAGGTATTGTTTCATACAATCAATTATTACACACAGTCGTCCATACGTGTTCACTTTCTCAGGTGTTGCACGGTGATCTGGCCGCGAGGAATATCTTGCTCTCCGAGGACAACATAGTGAAAATTTGTGACTTCGGTCTGGCGAAGAACATGTACAAAGATGGCAATTACAAAAAGAAGGGAGACGGTCCGTTGCCAATAAAGTGGATGGCGATTGAGTCGATCAGAGATCGAATCTTTTCCACGCAATCAGATATATGGTCCTACGGCATAGTGCTTTGGGAGTTCTTCACTTTGGCCGAGACGCCGTATCCTGGCATGGAAGCCGAGAAACAGTATCAAAAGCTGATTGAGGGCTACAGAATGGAGCAGCCGGAGTACGCCATGCGCGAAATGTAAGTGAAATTTATCACTTGGTCACGATGGGAGACCGGAAAGATCTCTTACACGCGTGATTTCTCATGATTCACAGCTATGACATAATGCTGCAATGCTGGAAGGCGAAGCCCACTCTGCGACCAAGTTTCACAGATCTCGTTCAGAGCATCGGCGACTTACTGGACGAAAGCGTGAAATCGGTGAGTCACTCCATATATTGTTTCATGCAAATGCGACGTACCTGCGACTACTCGCAGCAGATACAATGGCGTGAGCTTAACAATTCCTACTTCAACAATCTCAAAAAATAATTGTGTTATGAACGGTTGAATTTACCATAAAATTTTCTTACTTTTGACTTTACTAGAATACTGAAATTCATAAAAATAACAATGGATAGGAAGAATATGTAGATTGAAAAAGAAAATATATGTATAAGAAATTGCACAAGAATCTATACGTATAATATAAGGTATATCAAATACTATTAAACTTTTTTGTAAGACATTTCCTTGTATATTTTACTATTTCAAAGATATCTTACTATTTCATATATTTTACTATTTCATTTATTTTCATATATTTCGTATATTTTACTATTTCAAAGAATCTAACTAGATATACGGAATCAATCGAAGAGGGTAGTTCCCAACTTCTTAAACGTACGAAAAATCGTACGAAATCTCAATAAAGAAAGATAAACGTCTTAAAAAAAAAAACAAGGCTAACAGAAGCACTTTTCATTTGTACTACAGCATTATATCAGTCTGAACACACCTTACATGGACATGAACACGATGATCCTGGAGGGCGGCAAAAACGACTACCTGACGATGATGTCCGCGCCGGACCACACTGCCCTGTCATCACCAACGCACTACGTAAACTCGCCTTTCTTGGAGAGCGGCACTGATCCTGCGTATTTACGCATGAGTCCTGGCTATCAGACGGACGAGTCCGGCATATTTAGCCCCAGACCGCAGCAGGATCATTCTCACTTCCAGTTCCCGTCGCCGGCGTCGGACTCCGAGGACGCCGTCGAGCAGTCGCCCATGCTCAAGCAGGAAGACGATCCGTACCTGAAGCCCATCAATGTTCAAGAACGGAGAGCTGAGTTCGCGCGGCAGAGGCAAACGATGAAGGATCAAATGACCAACCGAATGGACGACCGAGACTCTGGTTACTGCAATGCGCCACGAAATCTACATTTGATCGACTTGAACGACGTGGACGAGAGTGACTCGCCCAAAGAGGCGGAGCAAGCCGACAAGGCGGACTCGCGGAAGATGGACTATCCGCCGTCCATCATTAGCACGCAGGACAATTATGTGAATATGCCGAAGCAGAAGAGCGACCTGCGCAACGGCATGCCGGAGAGCTTCAGCAATCCCAGCTACGTGATAATGAGTAACCGCGAGATGGATCAGCGTGCTTAGTCCGCGAAACTCGGTGTGTGTGTGTGTGTGTATGTGTGTGTTTGTGCGCACATACAGTCTGGTCCTTTCTCAAGTGCAGGATTCGACGTGAGATCGAGAGTCCTGTTCGTAATGTCGAGCTGGAGTGACTTTCCCTTCCGATGGTGCGAGTCGTAACCGGTATTGTACATTAAACTCCTCATCTAATATATACGCTCCTCGAACAATGTGCCATGGCGATTGACAACGGATCAGGAATGAAATCGGTGAGTACAGGTCGTTCACACACGAAGGTAACGATTAATTATGACCATCTTATAAATCACATTTGATTGATAGATACGATTGTAACCATTGAGTCTTAGGAATCGACTGGTACGTATCCAGGTGTTGGTGTGATACACTTGAAAAATGCATCACGAGAAATCCAAAGGTTTATCGTTGTTAGAAATCTTTCGTTAGATTGGAAAAAATGATTAATCGCGCTGTACTTGTGTGCGGATGATTTATTCGTCTCATTTATCATCGCGAAATATATGGTTAAAGTAACCGATAGAATATCGTGCCACTTTATCATTTGTTAGAATCGAGGATTCCGAATCTAAATACTTAATTAGCTTTTAATGTAATCACGATCAGAATATCACGATCTATAATATTATTATAGTATGTTATATATTGAGATGTTCACTCACACACGCAAAGTACAACGATATATTATATTTAAGCGAGATAAAATATCATTTAATGAGAAAATACGTTATCAAACTTTTTCCATCGGTGACATTTTTTGCTCTTATTATTATCTATTTAAAACGCTATTTTTTTTATCATTCTTTACTTCGTTATATATAACGAGATATATTTTTATATTACGATTTTACTTGTTCTTATTTGTTTGTAAACACTGTCAATTTGAAAATGCATAATACAGTGCTAACGTTGAAATACAGATGAACAAATTCTCGTCAATCTGTACTTAATACTCGTAACAAAACGCTATCGATGGAGAATATCGAACTGTTTAAACCTGTATAATAAAAATAATATATATTGTATAGTACACTATATATTATAATATATAATATTATAATAATTGAACATAATATAGTAATTTTATATATAACTGCACAATATTATATATTATATATATTGTATATTAAAAATATATGATATATACATATATATTTATTATCTTAAAAAAGCACGCAGGAATCTTGGAGGTGGAAAATAACGAAACTATGGACTGTAAATTAAGCGTATTTTATAAGTTTACCAGTTTTTGTATTCTCGAAGCCATTACGAATCTTAATCATCTTAATTTAAAGCTTACAGTTAAGTTTTTATACAAATGCGCAATAAATAAGACTTTACATGGATATGTCTGCTTTGTTTGTTTGGATATAAAAGAAAGTATGGTCTTAAATATAAACAAAGGATATAATGCACCAATTTGCGTATTTTTATTAGTGCACTTATATTTTTTGTACAATTTCTGCCGATCAGCACGCTGATTGATAAGTGTACATGCAAGATTAACGAAAAGAAATTAGCAGATAGCTGCAGCACGAACATGTACAACGATGGTTGGACTTTGAAGTGCTGCATCGATGGCAATAATAAACGTGAAGAACATCAAAGAAATTTGCAAGCAAAGAATCTCCGAGGACAGGATCTTCACTTTGCCTAGGCTATCCATCTAAAGATAAAGAGAGTATACCGAAGCTGAGAAAATAATAGTAACTTTATCTCTTGTGTATGTAACTTTTTTCGTCATCCGACACGAGTACCGTATTATTTTCAAATTCACAATGCATAGTTTATAGTTTAATATTTTCTAATTATATTTGAATAATAATAATAATAAATATTCATAATATAATAATAATAATAATAATAATAATAATAATAAATATTCAATGCAATAATAAATTACTGAAATTGCTTACAAATAAGATTAAATAAAGGACAAATAAAGGGAGGTAGTTTGATAGAATTAATCATCCACATATGCCTCCAAAATAGAATAATACAAAGATTTTAGATTTAAAACGCTAATTCGACCAAATCTAATAACATTTATAATTAACGTTTTTTTTTTGAAAGCTTTTATAACGGATAATCCGAAACGTCTGTCGAATATATACTTGTATGTATTTATTTAACAACATCACACAAACAAAATTGTCCTTTAAATGTAAGAATCTAGTGCGAAGGACTATCGGACGATCGATTGGTACGATTTGCGTTTACATTTTGCCCATGTATAAACGCTAAATACAACGAAAGCGACGTTATCGCATTGAAACCAAGCACAAGATTCGGACATCGTGGCACATAGACATCGAGGATCAGACTTTTAACAAGTGACGACCATCGACATAGATCCCAGGATGAACCAGCTACTTGTATTGGATGGCGACTTCGAAGCTCAACTGCTTCGCCGTTCTAAACATGCTAATGAAGTGGGCAAAAGTTTCATGTTACAAGTTATCACGTCTGAGCCGTACTCCGTGTTGCAAACGCATATGGACTTTTTGCGTGCTGGCGCCCAGTTAATAAGAACCAACACGCACCGAATATCCACAGGCTCTATCGGGACACATATGAATCTTGATTCGACTGAGGTTAAGCCGATGGTAGACATGGCCGTGAATTTGGCTAAAAAGGCCATAATGAAGTATCTCCATGAGGTGCACGATCAAAAGACCAGTGTCGAACAGTACAACTTCTCTTCCCGACCTATTCTGGCTGGCTGTTGCGGCAGTTACAATGCTACGCTTTTCGACAATGTATTTGATACTTGGAAGCTCACGGAGTCACTGTCGCTAAATTACCTGTCATGGTTTCATCAACAGCGTATGCAGGTATTACTGAACGCCAATGTCGATCTGTTGACATTCGAATCTATACCTACTTTGAGGGAAGTCGATGCGATAATTACAGTATTAAAGCTGCACCCAACAGCTCGCGCTTTGATCACGTTCTTATGCACGGAGAATGGGAAACTGTTGGACGGAAGTAACTTTGCGGATGTAGCTGTACACTGTTACAATTCCCTGACCAATCAGATCTTCGCGATCGGCACTGAGGCAAACAATGCAATTGCAGACTGGACGCTGCAGGTGATGAAAAACATCAACTACAACAGAGAAGATAAGATTCCTTTTGTGCTTTATGTTAGCCAAAGTCAATTACATACCATGTGGGGCGAAGATAAATTCAGCTTGTCGCAGCAGCACAATTACGTGCAGGATTGGTTGGACGCCGGGATATGTTGCATTGGTGGCGGAAGCAATACGGTCGCACAGGACATAAGGATGATTTGCAAGGAAGTAAACAATTACTGTATCTACACAAATAGAGCATTTGCATCAGACAAAGGATCCTGCCCAGTCTACACTCGAATTCAGAAGAATTTATCGAGGCTATAATAATAATAAATACTGACCTTTATATTTACCTAATTTATATGTACATGACAGGATCGGTATATTTGTATGATGTCGCATAGTTATTAACGGGTTCGTTGGAAGAACTGAAGGCTAATCTAATGAAACATATAAGTATACTTCTCTGATTAGTTATGTAAAAAGAGTATATCGTATAAATATAACATATAATTAGTATAATCTAGATTGTATGCAACGAATAAATCTACTCTAATAACGTAAGAGTGATCGTGATATTGCCATTATAAATAGCTGTTCGACAATCGCTATTAAGCAATTGTTTATTCCGATAAAAGCAATATTCATTCCATGTTTTTATTTCTAATCATATAGATAATTATTTTTATTCCTTTTAATTCCTTAAAATTGTTAAATATTATATTATTACATTATTTTTGTATTTATTATTATATTTAGATCTGTTTATTTTTTCTCAGTTATGAATAAAAGCCGCACAACTTCTGCAAAACTAATATGCTGTAATTTATAATACCTGTTTATATATGTAAACGATAATACCTCTAATCTTTGATTAACACTGGCATTACTTAAAACAATAATTTATGTACTTGCGAACGATAATACGGTGACAGAGAAACTCCGGCTAAATAAACTCTTGCTACATATTAACAATCCAACATGCAAAACACAAATTTTCATGAAAAGCTAATTAGACGCCAGAGATTAGAAATATGCACCAATATATTTGTTTCAAAGTTTTTGTTACAAAACCAACGGCCGAAACATCAACGGCGATCAAAAACATACTGCTCCTGTTTATTTAATAACAAATCACATGAATTAAAATGTCCTCTAAGTGTCCGTTGTTCTCACGCGACCAGTTGCAAAATTTACAAACACGTCTAAAACGATCGTGCCCATTCCCAGTCGAGGTATCGTCAAGAAATATATATAATAAACATATCCAGACACGATTTTCAGTTCCATTTCATTGGAGAAGCATCAAGAAGCAAGTCTCCTAGCAGCAAATCGCCTGTCGTCGGTAGCGCCCGCGAGATGGAAAATCTAATGGTATTGGATGGCGACTCGGAAGCTCAACTATATCAACGTTTAAAGCCTTCTAAAGAACTTGAGAAAATAATCGCGCTGTATGCTGTAGAGTACCACAAGGAAGAAGTGATCGAAACGTACCTGGACTTCCTGCGTGCTGGTGCCCAGATAATAAGAACTAACACGTACCGACTATCAGACTATACAATTGAGAAATACTTTAAACCCGAAAGTTCCCAGTTTTACACGGAACTGATGGAAAAATCTGTGAAGTTGGCACGTGCAGCCGTGACTAAGTATCTTGAAGAGAAACGTAAGGACCCCAAATATTCCGAACTTTTTGATCGATGTGAAATTTTAGTAGCTGGCTGCTGCGGCAGTAGCGTTGTTTCAGAATGTGTTGACAAATATGAGCTGACTTTAAAAGACACACAGATCGCAGCGCAATTAATATATTTTCACCATAATGATCGCGTAATCGAGCTGGTGAAGTACGGCGTCGATATATTGACATTCGAATCTATACCTTCTTTGGTCGAGACAGATATAATTATCTCAATAATGAAAAGACATCATCCCATACGCGGTTGGATCACATTCTTATGCAGAGCGGACGGGAAACTATTGGACGGAAATACCTTAGAAACAGTAGCTATGCGCTGTTATGACGCGTTGGGTCATCAAATTATCGCGATCGGAGCCGAGTGTCCCGTTCCAGATGTAATGAAATCCATAGTGCTGGATATTGGCATACTCAAACTTTCACACGAAGTACAGGTTCCGTTTGTACTTTATATCGACAAGGTTCATTTGCCTATCACGGAAAACAAAGAAGCATCGAACTCGCTAATGAGCGATTATGTGGACGAATGGTTGGATCACGGAATACGTTACATCGGTGGTGGTATCAATACACGCCCAGAGGACGTAGCATTGATCCGCAAACAAGTGGACGATTATCGAATTTTTTCGCAGAGGCCCTTTACTACCCTCCGGCCAAGTTCTTACAAAACAACGAAGAAACAATCAAAGCTGTGATTATAATAACTTCATTGTACCAGCATACATGTGATATATGTTGCCATATAGATTCCACAACCTATTGGTTGTCCAAACATATAAAATAGTCCAAACATCTTCCGAACCTGTTTGTTTAATAACAGATCGCACAATAGCAGATCGTCCAAATGTCCTTTAGATCCTCACGCGATTGGAGAGATACGTCACATACGTGACGTCCACGTCACGATTGAAACGAGCAAATTCGTATCAAGCAGAATACCGTGACGCGAAGAATCGTGACACATCGATTTTCACCGGCACGATTTTCAGTTACGTTTCATCCTTCAACGAGAACGCTCGACAGAAACACCTTATACCTGCTGAACGAAGCAGAAGCGACACTGGAGCCGCGTACCGCATTCGTACATCATGTGTACCCGTAATGATGTAATACAAAAGTTTTCCGCCGATGTTGTCCCCGCGATGGACAAGGTAATAGTGTTGGATGGCGCTTTGGACAAACAACTCAGTCGCAATATGCCGCATATCAGTGAAACGGACGAAGTTCTTGCTATGCGTGCACTCATGTACGATCAGGACGCTGTGTATAAAGCGCACCTGGATTTTTTACGCGCCGGTGCTCAAATAATAAGGACTAACACATACCGAACCACCATATCTTTATTTCCATCAGCATTTGGTTTGCCTATATGTATTTGTGATCAAACGCGTGTAATCACAGCTGTGGCTTTGGCTAAAAAGGCCGTGCGTAAATATTTCGAGGAGATCGGCGGCGATAGCAACAATATCGAGGACTATAATCAACGCCGTCCTTTAATAGCTGGTTGCTGCGATGGTTACAACTTTTTGCCTTTCTACGATGTTGGAAAGATCACGAAGGAGCTGCCAATATCCCAGCTATTGTCGTTTCATGAAGAGCGTATAGACATATTAGTGAGATCTGGCGTTGATATATTGGCATTCGAGTCTATATCTTGTTTGATAGAGGTGATTGCGATAAGTCAAGCGCTCCGTAAATATCCGACCATTCGTGTCTGGATCACGTTCTTATGCAAGATGAATGGGGATCTATTGGATGATAATCTTTTGATAACAGCAATTATGCTATGCAAAGAAACATTGCCCGGGCAACTTATGGCGGTCGGAGTTGAATGTCAATATATTGCATCTTCCCTAGAGCCGATTAGAACACTAATGAGAAACATCAACAACTTCAAAGATTGGGTATTTCCGTTTCTATTCTATATTGACAAGAATCATTTATCGACCATGACAGTACCGGTCGATGCAGCTGGCCCGTCGCGGCCAGTGCAACCTGTGGCTCAATGGTTGGACATTGGAGTGCGTTACGTTGGCGGTGGTTTTGGCACTAACGCGGAGGACATCAAAGAGATTTGCAGAGAAGTGGACTATTATCGCATCTCCAGAGGCGAAATGTTCGCTACGCTCATGACATGTTCCGCTCAAAATAAGAATTTATCGAAAATGTGATAGTAATAATAATAATAAAAGTGTATGAGACGTGCATATGATATACTCGTCGTATAAATATATAGAACAGGCGCGTTGTTTAAAAAACTACGGATTAGCATGATCAAGCACAACTGTGTCCTTATATTTAATTGCATAGAGAATATTGTACAAATATATTTAGTAATTGGTATAATATAATCCTCTACGATGGGCAATTTATGAATTTGCAGCAACAATTAAGACGCATACGCCTGATCACGCAGAACTGTTACAGAAAACAACTGCTCGCTAATCGCGCTTCAATTGGTTATTCGGTTTATAATGTGATTTAAATTTATTTTATTTCTATATTGTTTTACAATTTCTTTTATTTGCAACAATTGGCTAATTGTGCGTAAGTTTTCCATGTAGTTTATAATGCGAATATTATTCTCACGATGTCTCACGTCTATATTTCAATTGTAATTATATATAATAATATCTATATTTTTAATATCTATATTTATATTTTGTATGTATTCTATGTATATTTTTTTATTATATATAATAATATCTATATCTATATTTATATCTATATTTATCTATATTTTAATTGTAATTATTTACCTATCGTTTTATGCAAAATAGTATTCTTTTTATCAACTAGTTAGAGAATTATACATTACATTATTTTCATTTTCTGATCGTAATAATTCAAATATATAAATTCAAATATATAAATATGTAATATAAATATAATTAACTGAAAAACAACTTTATATATATTATTACACGTTTTCATGCAGGTAATCATGAAAATGAAAGTTCAATAAAATATTTATCCGCAATGTATTGTATTGCTATTAAATAAAAAATTCTAATTGAATCATATCTTTAATTTATTAACAGGCAGTAATTCGACAATAATGTGACAGATAAATTCGAACTAAAATGTCCATGCATCAGATAGAATAATATACTTATCAAGCAATGATATTTATAAATTATCATTATCTTAAGTTTCGTATGTTTTCGCAAATTTTCAAAACCGTAGAAAAAGTCATTTATAACAGAAAGTTTAACAATATGCTTGAATATAACATCTTTTTACACGTACATTATATATTCATTGCATTATAATAATTTTATTATGGCAACATATTATACTAATTACGTATAATTATGTTGTTATAATATTTCATTTATTCATGTTACTTTATTCAAACTGCTAACTTTTATCTTAACATTAAACACCGCATAATATTTTTTTGTAAACTTAACGCGGTTTATAATTCGCATTTCCTATTTATTATTAAAATAATAATAGTATTAGTATTAGTGTGTAAACTTCCATATATTCCGTCAAACATGAAATTTTAATAGATATGTCATTACTCGAATTTGTCAACACTTAATAATAATGTGACGCGCGCTAACGGCAAATTACATTTTTGATTAAACGGAATCTCTGCTAATGTTTACAAACTTTACGTAACGAATAACCGAAACGTTTGTCAAACATGTTGTCTGCTGTGTCTGTTTAATATAATAACATCTTGCAGAGAAAATCTCTAATGACCCGCATTCGGCTATCGAACGCGTGGTCTATACGAATAAACTGAGCCGGCTATGTGTGCGTGCGTGATGGGGGAAATCAGAAAAGAGTCGTGGACAATGGACATTGGCATCGTAGTTCATGTACACGGTTGTACAGAGGGCGCCTCACACTGGGCTCGGCTAGAGTCCCTATAGTAAAGCCAGCGGCACACGATGCTTGTTTTCATGCTGGATTGCTTGCTGGATGAAAATACTGCGTTCTGATTGGTGCATTTTCATCCATCTTCGAAAATATACCAATCACAACGCAGTATTTTAATTCAGCAAGCAATCCAGCACAAAAACAAGCACCATGTGCCGCTGGCTTAAAGCCCTAAACACAATGCCAGGCAACAGGCAATAAGAATAAAAATAGACCAATCACAATCGACTACTACAAGAATAATCTATTGTGATTGATCTATTTTTATTCTTATTGTCTGTTGCCTGGCATTGTGTTTAGGGCTTAAGAGTCTGGCCAATGTTCTAGTTGGATACAAAATGGCTACTACACCTGTACTGCACCTACTGTAATCTCGGTTTTTACGCGTGCACATGCAAGTGATAACATAACATCATTTCATCTTGGAAAAAATTTCCAACACAATAAGAGGACTATATATAAAAATATTTATAAAAATATTTTAAAAATGACTGGTTGTTGCATATCGGGATGCAGAAATAGAAGCGGAAATGGCTTCTATATGAAATGTTTTCCAATAAGTAAAAAACAAAAAATTATATGGTTGAAACAAATTGGAAAAGAAAACTGGAAACCGAAACAATATTCAACAATTTGTGAGGTAAGCATGTAATTATATCAAATAATAAACAAAACATGTTTCTCATCTAATTGTATTTGTAGGTTCATTTTACTAAAGAAATGTGGGAAAAACCGCGACAGGATGGTTCTAGGAAATTAAAAGCACAAGCAGTGCCAACAAGTTTTCCTCATACAAAAATAAAGAAGTTAAAATATAATAAAAACAACGATGAAAATAATTAAATTATTATTAATAAATATTATTATTAAAATGTTATCGCGTAAAAACATTATTTTTTGTTAACGATACGACGTTTAATTATTTTTTAGAAATGAATTATGTAATTGTACATTATTTGCCTTATATTAAGCAAAGCAATTATAACATTGTTAATTTCCTTATTGAAAAAAATGAAAGATATTGAATGTACTGCATTAAAAACATGTCACAATTTATCGCACAAAATTAAAATTCGTTTCATTAATTTTAAAATAAGAAAAAGTCACACTGGAAAATTAGAAAAACCTGTTTTTAATGGTAAAACCATGGTTATTAGATAAAATTTAATAATCATGTTATTACATATGTAATATTTTTTTAACTTTATGTAATATCAAAATTTAATAATAAAAAAATTGCAAAAATGTATTTTAATTTTCCTTTTCCATGTTACTGCTATTCAAATATCCCGCATACTTTGCTATCACTAATTGGTGGCGCCATTTCGTATTCAGCCAATCAAAAATTGGACCACATTGGCCAGACTATTACTATAGGGACTCTAGGCTCGGCTAAAAGCGGCCCATGTCACAGCGCTGCGAGATCGGGAGAAATTTCCCATGCTACAGCGCATGCCTGAAGTGACGTAGCTACATAGGGTGCATTCCGTTTCACACATATGCGCTCATTTATCTATAGTTTATGTCACGTATACTATAAAAAATGCACGCAATGCGTGAAACGGAACGCACCCATATATGTCAAAACCCACTGACGGTTTAAAGCGCATGACAGAGGATCCACGGAGGATACTTTTTATTCTCCTTACAATTCCTTCATATTTTCTTTCAGACGAGGGATCTTACGCTCGTATTAAACTGAAAAGATAGATTGAAAATTACAAGTGGATACTTGGAACTTAAATAATCAAGATTTAGATTACCTGATTTATCCGATTGCAATTTTCAATACACAGTATCATCACCATATCGTTAAAATACCTTTAAATTAATACGGTACTGAGACTCCCACGGCGTTGGCTCAATGCGCATGGCCGGAAATTCTCCCGATCTCGCATCATTGCCATGTCATCTCTCTTTCTTCTCTCTACCCGTGGATGCCGCACGATTCACAGCATCATCAGCAAAGCGTGAGATAAAAGCAGGAAAATTCATTTGAATCGAGATCAGTGTTAGAGATAAGCACAGTTTGCTGTTTCGCATCAAATCTCAATTATACGCAATTGCTGAGCATTAACGTAAGTAGCACTCTTGTATTGGAAACATTCGGGACATTGTGTTTCTACGAGTCAAAAAGAATAGTCTTATTAACCACCTGTATTCAATATGATGGACGCGAGGAAAGAAATAAAAACGATAGACGGAGACTTTGTTGCTCAACTATGCTGTAATTTAAAGAAACAAGCAAATTTCGAGGCTGTGGATCCACTAGTAGACATACGAATCATCCAGACTAATCGGTACGCCATATACAGAGTTCATTTGGATTTTCTGCATGCCGGCGCCACGATAATCAGGACTAATACGGCTCGAATAAGCGAAGCCGCACTATCCAAAATAAATAGCAACAAATCTGTGAGGTATTTTATTAAAAATGCCGTACTGCTGGCCCGGAAGGCCGTGTGCAAGTATTACAAGGAAACGAGAGGTGACATGCAATCTCCCGAAATTTACGATCGAAATCGGCCTCAAATTGCCGGCTATTGCACTAACTTTTTAAAGTCGTGTTTTCGCAAGGGTTTACCTTTTGATTACTGGAATGAGGTCTCGCGAGAGGAGATGTTAAAGTTGCATCGGTTGCGCATACGAGAGTTATTGAAGGCCGGCGTCGACATGCTGGCTATAGAAGATATACACAATATGGTGGAACTTAAAATAATCGTAGAGGTGCTGCGACGGTATAAGTCTGCTAAGGTTTGGATATCGTTCACGTGCCTGAACGACGTTGAGTTATTTGACGGAAGTCTACTTCTGGATGCAATTAAACACTGTCGCCGCTCCTTGCACTCTGGCCAGATCATTGCGATTGGCGCGAAATGTTGGATGGATGGCAAAGAATTGTCGCTGCTAAAAGATATTTACAATGCTACACGTAAGGACCGTATTCCCCTGATAGCATATATTAATGAAGAAGTCTTGAAATTTTATCAGCCAGATATCATGTACTACGTGAAAGAAGCCGTAAAATACGGAGCGAAATATTTCAGTGGTGACAATGGTGGAAACTTAAATGAGATAAAAATGATTAGTAGTTTGGCACATACATATAACATTATCCATTTCACCTACTTTCCAGATTTGTCCACTTCTTCTTCTTCTTCTTCTTCTTCTTCTTCTTCTTCCGATTCCTCCTGATTCCTCTGAAATATGGAGAGCAAATCGAAATTATAATTTCTCCGTGCTGTGTGATATTCGTGCTTGAATGAATACTGACAGACGTGTTACTTGGAAACGTTAAAGATTAATACGACTGAACAGGAAGACTTGTTTGTACAACAATTTTTGCACACATCTCTTTTGTTAAAGTTAAAAGCGCATCAAATAATTACAATTACGAGCTACTTATGAGATTTACTTATGAGTATTTTACTTATGAGATTTCCTGGTAGTCGATTATGATAAGAGCTGAAATGATACTATATGATGTAAACATTAATTCTTTATTATACTCTTATTTGATATTTATATTTAATATATCAATTATTATCTATTTGATGAATGATTGATAATTAAATAATTATTTGATAAATTTGATACTATAATAAAAATACTTTCTAAATTCTCTGTGGCAGTTGTGATGTCGACAGTTTTGTATATTGTCGTTTCAACTCTTATAATTAGCCAGCATTTGTGACCATTTTATGTGTTCTTAACCCATAACTGCTGTGAAGCCATTTTAAGTACGTGCACACTGTTCACCGGTCAAATTGACCGGTAGGAAACTGAATTGATGAATATCTTGACAAATAACACGACCACACAACTGCGCGTATATCAGTCGACTGACATTCAGAATGTAAGAAAATACACTGACGGATGAATACGCAATTAGAAAATTAACCGCGTTATTTAAATTTCAAATAGTGCAATGGTCAAATTGATCGGAGAACAGCAGCTACGGGTTAATTTCATCAAAAGATATGTGAAAACTCGAACACAAATCTCCCGAATTTTTATATAATATAGTTAATAATTATATGACTATGACTGAAATATATATGACTGATCATTAGTATGACAAATATATTTGCTAAGCATATAAGAATTGTACTATTAGATTAATAATAAGCGATACGATGGATAATAATTAGATCATTTATTTTAATGTCAACTTTTATTCTTATATCATTATTATTATTTACTACATATTATTGTATTTATATATTATATCATTTTGACATAGCGTTACATATTATTTTATCACTAAATATCTTTTTTATTATTCAATTTAATTATTATCTAATTATTATCTATTTTATCTAAAATTTTCTTAGTAAAGAATAAATGTGTGTGTGTGTGTGTGTGCGCCATATAATTTCTGCAAACCAAATGTATTGTTTATACAATTTCATTCTCTGCTGATGTGTGGTAAAAATCATTTTAATATTTCGATAGCGTTTACCAACGTTCAAAACATGAGGAGGATTCGCTCAAAAATGGACGAAAACCTCAAAGCACTTTGCGTATTTGGTATTCTCTTATTTTCAGAGCCTTCGTCTTCTTCGAAGAAGACCGTTAAGTAGTTAATATGTTGAGCATGATTATTATATCTCATAATTTGAAACGCGATGTTTACAATCTCGCCAAGTAAACGTCAATAACGAAGTATTACGTAACAACTCAGTAATATCCTCGATCAGAAGCAGATCTCTCGCATCAAACGATACAGGTTGAATCTCCGTCAGATGTCCGTATCCGTTTAATAATAAACTATAGCGAGCGAAACTTTCCCAGTGGCCAATTCGCGGCTGAGATTGCCGACGTGATGTGATGATGTGGTGAAGTCAGGAGAATTCTCCTCAGAGTTCACGCCGCGTTTTCAGACGCTCTCTTGTGCGAGGCATCTCTTTCGTATTCGAAGTCCGTCAGAGAACAGTCAGAGCCTAAACATTCCGTCCGGACATTAAGGAGCAAATATTCTGCGCTCGACGTCATAATGTTGCGACTACCAACGGTGCTGGACGGCGACTTCATCAGCCAGACAGCCGCTAACATGGGCAAAACCTCCATCGATGATCTACCCAGCATTCTGGCGACCGTCACCAACGAATCCACAATGTTCGACACGCACTTGGCATTCTTGCGTGCCGGTGCCAACATGATCAGGACGAACACATATCGGACGTCCGTGTACAACCTGAATCACTTCCTCGGCATCAATGTAAACAACAGTGCGTCCGTCATCACCAAGGCCGCGATGGCGGCCCGGAAGGCTGTGCTTACTCATCATTCCGAAACTAGCAATGATCCTACGAACCAAGAGGTCTTCCACAAAACTCGACCCTGGATAGTGGGCTCCTGCGGACCCTATGGCGCTTCATTGGGCGACGGCACAGAGTACACCGGTGCCTACGCGAAACACTTGTCGTTAGAAGACTTGATAGACTGGCATGAGCCGCGGGTGAGGGCGCTGTTGGACGCCGGCGTCGACATGCTGTCTCTGGGCTCGGTGCCGTGTGCGAAGGAGGCCGCGGCGTTCGTCGAGCTGATGCGGAACTTTCCGTCTACCCGAGTCTGGATCTCGTTCTACTGTTATAACGACCGTATCCTGGCGGACGGCAGTAATTTCCGGAAGATAGTCAAACACTGCTATAACAGGCTGGGTGACCAGATGATCGCGATCGGCGTCAGCTGCGTCGAGTCCAGCTTGGTGAAGCCCTTGTTCAACATTATCAACCGCGAGATATTTCCGCGCAAAATTCCTCTGCTGGTGTGTCCCGACAAAACTACTTACAGATTCAAAGAGGACTTCACCATGGAGACGACGGGCACGACGAGAAGCTTCTTCGAACTGCCCATATCGGATTGGCTGAACGACGGAGCGGGCATCATCGGCGGCTGCTGCGGCACACTCACTGACGACATCAAGTACATTCGCTCGGAAGTGGACAAGTACCAGGACAACGTGACAATAAAGCAGTGTCCTGTCAACAAGAATTGCTCCTTCAATCCTAGCGTGGACAAAGCGAAATTATGAGCTCGATATTTTGTGATACCTACCTCCGCATCTCTTCGTTATTAATGTTGATTAATTAAGTCAATGATGATTTATACGATCGCAGATAAGCGCGCCCGTTCTTGTAGCTAGCTGAACGTTCAACGAGGATGTTGATGCAACATACATTACAACATTTGCAACATATAATTACAAGGTCATGTAGCTGCAGACGATGATCTTCGAAGATAAGCGTAATATTTTGTTAATGCTCTTCTGATAATTTCGCTCGAAGTTCACATGTTGTTATGTTGTTCACTTATCACGCGATTATTGTGCCATTTCCAGAGAAGGGAGAAGGTAAAATAATAGGAGCATTTTATCAAGATCTCTCTCTCTCTCTCTCTTAATGTCAGAAATTAACATTGTACAATTTTTCTCCTATCTTTGATACAGTATTTATACTCTTTTCCATTCCTATCATTGATGTTGATTTATATATGAGATATAACAGAAATAGATAACAATTTATATTATATTTTCGGCAGATTATTTTTATGATAATAAACACACATGTGTAAGATAATATTTATTATTATTATTAATATATTATTACATCAGCGTAAATAATTGATGCTGTTGTGAGACGCGAGCGGTTCAGCAGTACATAAGTAGTTACACCTGCAAGATTTTATTGATTTATTTCTCTTCGTCGCGATCACTTTCGCCGTTCAACAAGTCGCTGGGAAAGAATTGAATCCTCGGATCTACATTTTAATATCTTCAGTAATTCGGATGGAATACGGCACGTCGTGTATCGTGGTGTTGCTGCGATAAAGATCGCGTCGTTTGACAACATCCTTGACCAAATTCTGCTTGTACGCGATCCATCTGAAACAGAAGCCCGAGCGACCAAAGAACCTCGTGAATCGCCACATTGATGATTAGAAGGTATCTCTCGAAACGTTGTTGCGAAACGCATCTCGGCAGAGTCAGCCGTACCTTCGATTCTGAACGAACTGATCGAAAAGCTGCTTCTTCGACGGGTACTTGGAGTCGATGAACAGTCTCACGCGGCCCCAGATGTTAGCGCGATTCTGCTCGAGCAACCAATATCGCGGTATAAGCAGGCATCGCACCGATGTGATCGCCACGATCCTCCGATGGAGCATGTTCTCGCCTAATTCAATAACCCTCGATACATCGAACGATACGCATTGTGTGCATTACGCCAAGACGTCCAAACGCCAAACGCACTCTGGCTTCTCTGTTTCTCTCACCTAGGCCGAAGCACGCACCCCGGGAGAACACGCACACCTGCATGAACACGGTCCGGACGTCAGCTGGGTAACGCAATTGCGACGTGACAGACGGCTGTTGCATCAACATCGCCGCGACATCGGTGATCTCGTGCCACGCTTTGATCTTGCTTATACATGATGTTCGTTATAAGACGCGTAAAATAATTAACTTGCCTTAACAATTAATGTTTCTATTCTGCTAAGTCATTGTTCGTTCAAGGAGTTCAGCGACTCGATCTAACCGATTAATTCGTGCCAGCTGTTTCAGTGTAAAATTAATCTTCTCTTATTTTAATGAAATTTATATTTTCAGTTGCGGAGGAAGTTGCTTCTTGCGCAAAGTACTCAATTCGATATAAATTTCTTCAGAAGAGAAGTATTTTATGCTAAATACTCACAACGTCGACGAGTGTGGTGGTAACAATACTCGACCGGTCGTTATCGGCTTGCGACTGAGCGTGCCGCTGCAATAAGGAAACGTGTCTACAATTACAACGAAAATGAGAAGAGAGAAGTCTCTGCTTGTTCCTTTGCAAAAATCATGGTCGACTGAAGTTACGACTGAAATTCCTACATTCACTTCCGACTTACCTTTCTCGGATGATGCGGTTGAAGCGAGTTGGAGGTGTCTGGATCGTACAGCTCGTATCGTGTTCCTCCGTAGGTGGAGTACTCGCGGACGAGCATGTGCTCGATGAGGCGACATTCGCCATTCAGGATGAAATGCACGTAATTCACCATGCCCGTGCCGTCGCCCAACAGGACCTCGAACATCAGACATTTTTCTCTTCATGTTTCTCATTCTCCCGCGCTTTGTTGTCGACGAGAAAACATCAACGATTCGTCATAATCACGGGGGACAGTAAAAGTCGGCGAAATGTTGCTCGTTTTACGTCACCTCGCGATCGTTTACCTCGTCGGCTTTAAAGTCCTTCAGCTTGCTCAGAATGCAACATTCTCGTGCCGTCTCGTCGCTCCACCATTTGAAGTAATTGAAGTGGACCAATGCGTCGCGAAGAGCGTGCCACTTCTTCAGCAGAACGTAGCGCAAGGTGCTGTCGAAGTCGTCCTGAGGTATGAGAATCAAGTCGACTGACGCTAAACGGCGCATCGACGCAAAACGAACAGAAGCGCTATGAGTCTCGACGGAAAATCCGCTGTCAGGCTGTCAGGTGAATTCACATAGTCTACGTTTCTACTGACTTTTGCTAATCACCGTAGACGTTCTTGGTATCGAGTGTAACAGCGCAATCTCGCCGAACATGTCGCCCGCTTGCAAGGTACCAACGTCCACGTCCTTCTCATCGCCTGATGAAGAGCGAATCACGTTTTAGAATTTTTTACATTTCAACTTTGCGGCCCACGTAACTTTTTATCATCGATCACATCATTGCTAACCGCTAGATTTCCGATAGCGATCCAGAAGTCAATTAGCGGTCAATATCTACCAGTGATCATATAGTGAAAGCTAAATACCTTTCTAATTTGCCAACTGAAATACGTTATACGTGACGCTCATATAAAAGAAGAATTATTTTTGAAATTAAAAGGGGCATGAAATGTAGGTCGCTGATTATTTGAGATCTTATGGGACCTGATTCTCTGTATCCCTAAATGCTCAAAAATAATCATACTTTTCCTCACCTGTCAATTCGTCGATTGTGACATTCATCAAGCTCACTACGCCACTCGCGATATAGTAGAGATTATTCGCCTTGCGACCTCGACGAACGATCATTCGATCAGCGGGTAGATACTGATAAAAACACACCGCTGCCAGATTCTCTCTCACGTCTTCCGGATACTTGGTGAATGCGCGCAGCTTCTTGATGAGTTCGTATATGTACGCTTTGTCCTCGGAGGACCTGTCGGACGGAGTCACCAGCAATATCGATCGGTCCTTGAATCAAACGCGGATCCTTCATAGCCATACATGCGTCTACGTGTTGTCAGAATGTATAAAATATACCCAAATACGCGTACCTTCAATGTCAGCAACTTCTTTTCTCTCTTTTGCTTCTCCTCAGTCATTTTGATATTGGTAGCCACGTCGTCGGTCGTCTCCTCAACTACTGGCTCCTCCATTATCCACTCTATATATTCCAAAACACGCCTTACCGCCGATCGAAACAAGTAACGGCCTTTTAACCTACGAACCTAAGCCGAAGATGCTGATGTTAAGCAAAATGAAGACAAAATATGCACGAATTTAGGGAAGTAATCATTCAAAATAATATTGTTGCTAGAAGAATCTGTTGTTGAAAAAATGTCTGCTTACCCTAACAGGTAGCAAAAGCTTCATCGACAGTAATCTACTGAACGATTGTCTCAAGGAACTCCTTCTCTTCACGTATACAGACATTGCGCTTGAAAATTTGAGGAACTCTGACGATCGCCTATGAGCAAAAGTTCTAGCCGCAAAATTTGTTACACTCACACAAACGAGCGGATTCCCAAAAGTCAGGAAGAGCCATAAGCTGAGCGACGCGTTTGATCGATTATCGTCATGCGTATTAATGTCTTCTGGTTGTGATTTCACGTTGTTGCTCGTGCGAATTTGTGCAATTATTTTCTAACGCGTGAACGTCATCAAAATTATAGCTGCAACTGAAAAAGCACATAAAATCCCAAAGTTTCTGTAGAATTATTTAAACATCACTTTAAATTCAATCAAGTTGAACCGATTTCAACATCTAAACTACTTCAATTCGTCTCATTGTGTGGTGGGACGAAATGTGATTTACTATGCTATAAAGTTTATAATTATAGCTGACCTTAGAGTGTTTTTTGTGAAATTTATGTACTAATTTTCTGAACATTACTAAATAAAATGAATTATTATTAAAAATAATAAAAATAAATAATGTTGATAAAAAATAATAGAATTATAATAGAAATAAAAAGAATCACACAAATAATATAATATATATATATTTATTTATTTATTTATCTCGGCTAAATTTATTCGGTATAATTCTTTGCTTGTTATAACACACACACACAAAATCGAGAAAATGAGCGAAATTTTAATTTGATAATTGTGGTCCGAGTCTCAGCTAAATTTATGGAAGCCGATAAATAGGAGTTTGAGTCTCGACTAAATGTTATGCAGATAGATAAAACTTTGGTTCGAGTCTCGGAAAAATATGCAGATAGTTAAAACTCTAGTTTGAGTCTTGGCTAAATTTATAGAAGCCAATAAATTAGGGTTCGAGTCTTAGCTAAATATATCTCTGGTGCTCAGTGAGCATTTGTAGTTCTGGATGCACAGTCATTGTTCTGTACTGTTTATGACATTCGCAGTGTTTGCAGCGCGTCATCAATTTCGTGTTTGTCATTTGTGTAAAGTGATTATTAATATACGTAAATTTAATAACATTAAAATGGTAATAATTAGAAATATTTTTCGAGAGTGTACTAACACTGTAAATAACTATATGTCTTTAATTATTTTATATTATATACTATAAACGTATGACAGGTTATATTGACAATGACAATCAGTTTTGATTAATCATTTAATTATAGATTTCATTATATTGTAAAGTTTTCTTAAAATTTTCATAGAGTAATAAATAATCGTGATTTATACTCGTATTTTACTTTACGAAAATAATTTATTTTTCGTGTTTAAACTATTACCTAACCTCTCACTGTTTTGTGTAATATATGAAAAATGTTAAAGTTTATCTTAAAACAAGTTATAAATATCTCGATAGGAACTGTGGAATTAGAGATTCATTTAATATAATTTTTTAGAGTTTTGGCTTACCATCAGTTATTCCTAAACCTACTGTACCAGAAAAATTTGACATTCAAGAAGGAAGTAGCTATGGAATATCTAATCCTATGATATCAGGGTATAGAAATATATTAAAGTTAAAGTTTGAGAATTGTGTCCATTAAATTAGTCTCTGAAACTGATATTATACTTGTTTTTCTCTTTAGTTTATCAGCAATCAAACAGAATATTGGTTATACACATCCACTGCAAGCTTCAGAAAAGAATGTAAGTTATCTTATATTTTATTAACAAAATCATCATCATATAATAGAATTTTGATTGGTAATGATTGCATTTGTATTTCAGTATCAAAAGAACCAAGATCGTATGGACATGGTATTACTTAGGAACAGTCAAGGATTACATGCACCATTACGTTTTGCAATGGAATTAAAAGCAGCTGAGAAAATTGGAAGGCTTCCATTCTTACCGTCATCTAACGTGATGCGAGATATTCTGCTTGGAAGAGACCAAGATATAGGGTACAATTTTTATAACATAATAATTTTTGTGGATAAATCAATGTGAGAGAGTAATACTCAATTATTTTTTTCTTAATACTTTTTTTCAGATTTCAAGATATCTTCAATATTCCTGAATTCAGAGAACAAATGGGAGAACCACATGCTGTTGTAGAAAGTCACTTTGGAATATTATAAAAAGTAAGCTCACAAGAATTTCTTTTCAAGAGAAACACAAATTTATGATATAACTTGTTTGCTAATTAAGAAAAATAAATATAGTAACTTTTGAGTTCAACACATACACTCTTCACTTCTTTATTTTGGAGATGTATCTCTATTCTGGGGAATCTCTCCATCCTTTATTTATTACCCCAATGTTTAATGGGACTAAATATTAATGTCGTATTAATTTGTATAATATTGAATCTTCGTGAAAATCATATTAAACCAAACTAGTAGAATCTAACGCAAGTATTGCTTCTTTTTGCATCTGTTTTTTGATATCGACGTTTTCAAAAAATCACACAAGTAACGGACGAACAAAGTTCAGAAGATAGTCGATTTCGACAAAAAATGCTTTGCAAAAATGAGTGTTACGATTGATCAAAGTTAATCGGATATTTATGCAACATCTAATAAAATTTCGCAAATGATGTTTCGCTCGGTATAAACGAACGAGCATAAAGTATGCTATTAATTAACGCGACAAATAAACAAAGTGACTCTTAAGTGAGAATTTAATATAATGCACCCATACTTATGGAATGACATTCAATGTTGCAAACAGGATGTTCACATGACGATAAGCAGATAATGAAATTTTATTACCATTGGACTTTACAATCAGGCTCATATGTTAGTAACAAAAAGTAGCTTACAACCAGTTTTCTCCGGATCTTGTATTCCATAAGTAGACAGCTTAGTTATTTATTAATATTTAACTGTCATACCAAACTTTGTAGTTGACTTATAAGGCAATAGATAATTAACAATTTTAACTGTAGAATTTTCTGCCATTCTTTCGTTCGTATTTGTGTAAAAAGATCAATACGAAATGATTTGCTTTATGAGAAAAGAATATGAGTTTCAATTTTCATTATGCCAGATTTAGACTTAATCGTACAAACATTTGTTTAATAAAACGATGAAGATTGCAGAGAGCAATCTGCATATTTAACAAATCTTTACGGACTTTGTTATGTCTCGTTTATCTCGACACACGTATTGCTCGTGTCAGTAATATATTATCATTCTCAACGTCGTAATGCAAGAACAAGATGGCCGCGGCGAAGAATCAGACACGTTAATAATATACCATATCACCAATAATAACCCAGGTATTTATCGATTGTTTATGTTTTGCTCGGTAACAATACGATAGATAGATTCTCCTTAGCGATTCGTAGTCTTCTTTTTCTTTTCAGACAGAAGAAAAATATCCATAAGACATTGAAAGCTTATTCTAACCAAAACTTAGTGATAAGAAGTTTATCGATGCATATGACCTTAAACCGCTTCATCTCAACCATTCACCCAAGAGAACGTTAGAAAACAGTCCTAAGCATAGAGAGGAATAGAAACAACGCTTTCTTCTTGATGTTACTGCATCTGAACATCGTATTTCCAACAAGTAGACCATTAATACATACAAGCTTGAGCTATACTTCAGGTTGAAGATCATCAAATGAAAAACTGTATGAAGTCAGAGAGAAATCTGAAAACGAGACAGATCATAATCGCGTAACGGAAGCAATAATCATTGAATCCAGTTATCCTGAAACGTTAATCAGCGATGACGCAATGCGCCAAGGTGCTAGACGGCGGCTTTTCCAGCCAATTGTCCCGCCATGTGGGCGCTAAATTCGACGACGACCCGTTGTGGACGGCGCGGTTCCTCCAGACCAACCCATCAGCTGTGTACAACACGCACCTGGACTATCTGCGTGCCGGTGCTGAGATAATCGAGACCAACACATATCAGGCATCGGTGCCAGGTCTCATGAAGTACCTAAACATCAGCATGGACGAGAGTCTAGCCTTGCTTGCCAAGGCCGTAGAGCTGGCTAAACAAGCAGTAGTTACTTATATGAAGGAAAATACAGCAAACGACAAGCAAGGTGGCGAGAAGCCGTTGGTGGCTGGCTCATGCGGGCCCTATGGCGCTTGTCTGCACGACAAGTCGGAGTACACCGGCGCTTACGGGAAGAGCATGTCGCGCCAAGAACTGATGGACTGGCATAGACCGCGTATACAAGCATTACTGGACGCCGGTGTTGATCTCTTGGCTCTGGAGACTATACCTTACGCAGAAGAAGCGGACGCGTTGGTGGAGCTGTTGCGGGAGTTTCCACGAGCTCGCGCCTGGCTTTCGTTTTCTTGCCGCGACGACCGGCATATAGCGGACGGCAGTGACTTCCGGGAGGTGGCTGTGCGTTGCTACCGAGCCCTGCCCGAGCAGGTTGTAGCGGTCGGCGTCAACTGCGTGCCGCCGAATTACGTGAAGACCTTATTGCAGGGAATCAATAAAGAAGAGCGTTCGCAGGACTTCATCCCTTTGATAGTGTATCCTAACAGAGGCGGCTGTTATTCCGAGACCGACGAGTGGATACCGGTCCCGGATGATCAGCGTATTAATCTACCTGTGTTGGACTGGCTTGACTTGGGGGTACGATACATCGGCGGCTGCTGTAAGGTTTTCGCGGAGGACATTGGCGCGATCCGCTCGTTGGTGAATCGCTGTCATCCCGCAGAACAGCGACACTGACTTCAAACGACATATCACGAAATAATGAAGTCGTATCTTCTGGGGAAAAAGAGACTCTCTGCGACTCGGGGATAAATGATACGAAAATGTATTTTGGGAGAACAAACACAATGTTGCTGACGGATTTCGACGCGCAAACACATCGATAACAATGGCGCGATGCATTCTCATAGGCTGTCGCGAATTATTTGTCAAGTTGATCGAATTCAAGTGGAAGCCCACATTAAGCATTTCTTGTCGTTTCATTCCCGTGAATTCTGCTCTGTACAAAATTCATATCCTGTTGCGTTATCCACTTAGATTAAACGCCGACCTTTGGCATTAAGTCTATCCCGTGAGGTCATCCAACGGCGAACGGTCCACTCGCGGATATCGCGAGACGACGACGTCGTCCCGCCCCTCCTTTCCCTTCGCCAAATACCTGCCAATAAACCAGCCATGTTGTACAAACGCGCCAGATAACGCGCGTGATGCAACGATCTAGCGGACATGCGCGACGCGGAAGACACGACTCTTGTAATCTCTGGCCGAGCGTATAAGTGCCGGGCGTACAACTGATATTCATATTGTCGCTGAAGCATGCGACGTGATTGAGACGCAGTAAGAACTTCTTTTTTATCGTGAGCCAACGACGGTCAGGCTGAGACGAAACGTATCTTCTCACTGGTACTCTCAACACCGGTACCACCAAGCGCCCTCGGGGAGAACTTCGCGAAAATTGTAGAACTACTTGAGATATACAACGGAACCGAAGCATGTCGAAGATAAAAGTGCTGGACGGTGGATTCTCCACACAGCTGTCCACCCATGTGGGCGACAGGATCGACGGCGATCCGCTATGGACGGCGCGGTTCCTCATAACGGACCCAAATGCTGTGTTCGCCACTCACTTGGACTTCCTGAGAGCCGGCGCCGATATCATACAAACGAACACGTATCAGGCGACGATCGACGGTTTCGTCAAGTACGTGGGCATCAGCGAAGAAGAGAGCCTCGAGATAATCCGCAGAGCCGTTGATTACGCTAAAAACGCAGTGAACGCCTACACCAAAGAGATAGCGGACGATGAGAGCATAATGAGCCGCAACAAGCCGTTGATCGCTGGATCCTGCGGGCCCTATGGCGCCTGCCAGCACGACGGCTCGGAGTACACCGGCTCGTACGGGACTCGTGTGTCGAAAGAATTCTTGATCAATTGGCACCGGCCCCGTGTGCGCGCGTTGCTGGAGGAAGGTGTCAGTCTGTTGGCGATAGAGACGATACCTTGCGAGCGCGAAGCGGACGCCGTGGTCGAGCTGTTGAAGGAGTTCCCGGATGCACGCGCATGGCTGTCCTTTTCGTGCCGCGACGATGGCAAGAACCTGGCGGACGGCACCAGCTTCCGGGAGACCGCTGTGAGATGCTACAAGAACGCTCTACCTGGACAGATAATAGCGGTCGGTGTTAATTGCATCGCTCCGCAGCACGTCACCTCTCTGTTGAAAGGCGTGAATAAAGGCAACACCGATGACAATCTCATACCATTGGTGGTGTACCCTAACAGTGGAGAAAAGTACCTGGTGACGGAGGGATGGAAGAAGTGCGGGGAAGCTCCCTCTCTGCACGAGTTCATCGACGAATGGCTGGACCTTGGCGTCCGCTACATCGGCGGCTGCTGCAGAACATGCGCCGTGGACGTCAAGCGGATTAAATCCAAGGTGGATCATCGCCGAGCGACGTAGAGATCGACGTCGACTTGGTGATTATCAAAAAGTGCTCCGAATACATTTTCAGCGTCGCTTGATGACGATACGTCGCGCTTATTCACGATATTATACGCTACTTGCCTTGCGAGGCAAGATACTCTGGTACTTCGTTAGAAATATGTGTCATGTTGCAAAAATTTTAATACATTTTTTTTATTGATGTTCAGATAACATAGTTCCCAGATATAAGAACGTTATCCTGTCGAGTGTGTACAAAAAGATGTCAATAATATATACGAATAAATATTACGAGGAGTTTTGCAGCATGCTTTTCCTATTCTTACTTGAATATAATAAAACGTATCTTCTTATTTTTTATAAATGCATATTTAACTTGCATTCAATACTGTTCGAGAAATCTGTCTTGACGTATTTTTCTTCCCCGCCTTCATCATTTCAGGAATAATTTATTATATACTCATATACAATGTAATGATCTAAATGTTTTCGACATGATCAAGCGCACATCGTCTAATTTTCCAGAGATCTATCGATGTATACTAATTGCTCGCCTATTGAGTACACGTTACCCGCAACGTTAACTTCGACATTACCCGTTTCCGTATTTACATTAAATACAGAGTCCGCTGAAATTTCAATCATCCCCTTGGAAGTCTCCCCTGACACTGGTTTTATCCTAGGTCCCATCACTGGATCCTCGTATCGATACAACGCGATCAAAGCGGGATCTACATACAAAAATAGAACTATAAAACTCGCATTACAGATAATAGACCCATCAATTGATATCGTCAATTGATGCACGTGTAGAAGTAGTTAAGGTCACATAGAAGTAGTCAAATACCTTTTATACATTTATATTGCTTCACGATACGAGATACGATATCTGAGGCTGTATCAGCTTGCGAGACATTTATAGATAATTCGAATAAACCGCAATAGCTTTGTGGATTAATAATGCGTACTGGAATTGCAGCCTTGTCAAAGAAATCCATGTACGGAGCGCCCGGGCAACATTCTCTCTTCGTTCTCTCTGGGGCTTCGTCTGTGTACTTTATGGTAATTTCATCGAGCTAATGATGAATGAAACAGAAATATAGTAATACATGTTTGCACATATATATGAGTCATCGAAAATTACACAGAGACTGCTTACACCTAGTGTATTCTTGAGATAATCCTTATTGCTCTCGAGCACATCGAACTCGTTAAAGTCGAGCGTCAAGTTTAGCACGCTAAGACCAGCGACTTCCACTTTTTCCTTCATCATTTGCGCGAACGGCATTACCCTTTTCATGTACTTTTTCAATTCGGTTTTGCCTGCCAACTCCTTGGCGAGTTCTCTATTGTCAGGTAATTTATTCCCATTTTTCTGAATGAATGAGAACATTGGTAGAAAACATAGAAAAAGAAAAAAAGATCAAACGTTACATTGCATCGAAGCCGTTACTTACAAAATACATCTCTCTCATGCTCGTGAGGATGACTCTTTGCCAAAGTGGGTAAGTCTTAGCCACCCAGATAATTCCTTGCGTGGGTTTCTTCGCGACGGATATATCGCCCTTTCCCTTTGAAGACTTCTTTGGCGTCATATAATCTTGCAGAAGAATTCTAAACGCATGAGTTGCATTTACCAGATATTGCGACGATTTGATAAGAATCTCGTTTATTTTCCCCAGCGCGGGCCATCTTGCATTCAGTATGCTCCCGTCCTAGAAAGTATTTACCGATTACGTCTTCGCATAAGACACTAATTTATCGATATCTTTATAGCATTAAAAACACAATTACTTTTCCAATTAGTCCCCATATGTACTCGCAAACATGCGGACAAATGGGAGATAAGATAATGACTTGGAACTCTATATACTTCATAATAAGTATCCAGTTGATACCGTCCAATACGCTCAATTGCAAATATCTATCCCTGGCCGTTTGAAACTCGAAAAATCCTGTCTTAAGGGCTTCCTTGTAAAGCATCCGCGAATAATTCTCGCCAGTCTCTCGAATTTTCCAATTCATCTCGCTAAATGGTATAAAAAAAAAATGTATTTCAGACAGATTCAGCACATTAAAAATACACCTCTTAAAGACTATTAAAGATACCTCTCGAAGACTTTGTCATTGAAAGTGCACGGTTCTCCTTGTCTAAATGAATCTTTCGTAGCTAACACCTCTTTGACCCATTCTATGAAATTGTACAATTTAAAAATTCCCGCATCGGCTGTAATTTCGACGAAATTAGCATCCTCCACGGAATCGCCGGAATCAGCCAAACAAAGGCGCATCCCGTCGGCCGAGAACTTCTCTACAGCTTCAGCAAGCGTTAAAAAGTTGCCCTCTGATTTGGACATCTATCGAAATGGCAATTAAAATATCACGTACAAAGAAATGTTTCAAGTTTATAATTGTGCGTTACCTTTGTCGAATTCAAGAGCAAATGACCATTCGCTCGAATTCCTTGCGGCCACATTTCAGGTTCATTCGGCCACATAGCTGTATGATTGTAAAGGAAGTAAGTGAAGTGGTTTGGTACGAGATCTTTCCCCGATACTCTCAGATCTACCGGATACCAGTACTGAAACTCGTGCCTCATATGATCCAAAACCGTTCTCTTTATGTTGCTCTCGGGTAATTTAGCATCTTTGAAGAAGATATAATCCCACACTTCCGAAGTCATATCGCTAGCTCTAACAATCAAATGTCATTGAATATAGATGAAACTATTAATTGTTAAAAAGCTGACTTCAATTTCGCTTACTTTATTCCGTATACATTAGGCTTATCTCCCTTGAATGATCCACCTTGCAAGAAATGCGCTATCGTATAGTAAGCCATGTATATAGTGGAATCAGATAAAGATTCTATCAGCCAATTTTCATCCCACGGTAACTTGGTGCCTAAATATTCGAAATAGAGGAATGATTATAATCAAAATGTAGTTTTACAGATAACGGATATTTACCGAGCCCATACGTTCTGGAACATGCATGTTCGTGAAGCCAATCGAGACAAACAGTGAAATTCTTTCGAACTTCATCGTGAAAGGTGTTGAGATTCTTCAAAGCTTCCAATGTCTGCTTCTTCCAATTCTCTTCGCCATAATCCAAATACCACTGATTGCACAGAGCTACGACACATTCATCATTCGACCTCGAAATGATCGTTTTCTCTGGTTCATAATAGATCACTGCTTCGCCGTTGTCAATCATCTCCTTTTGAACTAACTTCTTGATATCTTGTATCTTCTTGCCCTTATGCGGACCTACTAACAACACACCGTCATAAAATCCTTTCATGTATGCTATCTTCTTAGCCTCCATAAGTTTGATCTTGTCATTTGGAGACTGAATCTTTAACTGGTCGCACAATTGCACCGCCACTAAATTGCCAAGTTCCGGGACATCGATGATTGGTATCTAACGCACAAAGATACAAATTGTATTGTCTATCTACCATTGCTATAAGTGATCGATTACTATTCTTACTGGATCGTACGGCAACACCATCTCATCGGTGATTCCGTGCGTCTTTCTAAGTGGCTGTTTATTTTTCAGTTCTGTTAATGCGGCATAATCATCGGGCGAATCGCTGGGAACAGAAGTTACGATACCGGTACCTTTATCTTCTTGTATCGTCAACATCGGCAATGCATAGATCACATTGTTAAAAGTGAGAGGGGCTTTCAATGGTAGTCCCAATATATCCTGAAAATATCAGTTTTTTACTTAGATTTTACAGATGAAATTAATTTTTATCAAACGAATAAATAGATCATACTTTGCCAGTGAGCTTCAGAAGCACATTTATCTTCCCCTCCTCTTTGAAGAAATTTTGATAAGACATATTCCTTGCCGCACGTTCCGTAGAAATGTATACATCTCCAGATGTTAAAGCATATGCTATGTAATTCATACTTGGATGCACCCAACAATTCGTTTGACCATACATTGTCTCAGGTCTCAAAGTTGCAGCTACGAGATAGACTGGTTTACCACAAAGTTTCCTAAAATAATATCCATTTTACAAAGCTAATTCTCAAAAATTAAGGCAGATAGACAATTTAATATAAGAAATATTACTCAAGTTGCTGAGGATAAGGTTCCTGTACTTTCATCTTGATCAATGTGTACTCTTGTGGTTCAACACCTTCGCCGGAAGATCTATCGTGATCCATGCAAGGTTGTCCGTCTTTCGGTGAATAAATGGTATATCTTTTTCCATACTTAATCTTGTTCCTGGATTTCAAATGCTTATATTGCCAGCGTACAAAAGAGTCATAAAATGGATTTGCATCTGTTGTAATGAAAGTCCTTCGCCAATCCACCTGAAACAATATTAAATATCAGTTTGGATGTACAAGTTTTAGAAGGCAATAATCTAAGAACCATCATTGAATTATATATCTTACATGTAGCCCAACAGATTTTAAGTCTTGCACAGCAAGTGGTGGAAAGTAGTCCAACCAGTATGCAGCATCTGTGAAATTCTTAATTTCCTCATCTTTTAGACCAAGGGCTTGCATAATTTGCCATTGATATTTGACTGAGTCTACTTTGGCAACTGCTTTGCTCTGAAATTCATATCAATTATTCTTAATTCTTTCATAAACATATATAACATTACTCTATTGTGCTTTAACATTTTCTCTTTACTTTTTTTCCTTTGCTTTTATCTTTTGGTATTACATCATCCACTTGTTCTTCTACTGTCTCTAATTCCTCAGGAAATTGTGGTGGATAGCCATATAATTCTATTTCTCTTTTCAATTTATCAGCACATGCCTTAATAGGCATACCAGTACAATGAAAGCCAAAAGGAAAAAGTACTCTTTTTCCAAGTAAACGATTGTATCTAATTGCAAACTAACAATATTTATTATTATGTGTATAATCATTATATATTATATATATTGTTCGAGATAATATAAGGCTCTATAAATAGCTGTAAATAGCAGTAAATGGATATATACTTCACATTTTGATAATGAGAAAGTATGACCCAGATGGAGACGTCCATTCATGTACGGATATGGAAAAGTTCCAAAGAACTTTTCATCTGATGACTTCTTATCCTCCAAAGGTGCATCCTCTTCATATATCTTTGCTGCCTCCCATTTTGCTTGTATCTTTCTCTCAATTTGTTGAAGATACTCAACTTTAAAAGTTCCTTTCCTTTTTGTGGTCTATCATACAAAAGACTAATTTTTAGCAATTTTTAGCAGTTAGCTTTTTAAGAATAAAATATATAGATAGAAAAGCATATGATATATACTACATTAGGGAAATTAAATAATAGAACAATTACCATTGTTTTTTATATTTACAATAACTAAAGATTGTAACGAACTACGGATATCAACGAACAGGTTAAGAGAGTTGAACATGAATCAGCTTTCACATAGTGCAATGCAAATATTTTTATAAGTAATTTATATAAATAATAGAAATGGCAAATTTCAATATCCGTTAATGTGCTTACCATTTTAATTATATTTAACGTATATAATAATTAGCTATTATACGGCGGCTATCGGCATACGGCACAAATCACACGATGCGAAACACGTGGATAGCACTACGCTACTCATTCTCAAACCTGTTTTTTTTTTGTAATATATTAAGTTACACTTTTTGCCATTAATAAGCATATAAAATCACATTGAGAGAAAAAGGGATGAAATTTCAGAATAATACTAGTTTAACAAAAAAAGTTTATAGTAATTGATTACAATGATGATTTCAGAATGCATTATTACTATTGCATCATAAACGGTGCATATATTATTATGTCTATAAGACACTTTTAACGAATATTTGCACACACATTTGTTATTGCTTTAATTCAAAATTGATACAAAAATATAAAAAAAGAATGATATTTGGAATTTGATGTAAAACTTAACTTATACATACAGAAGGGGAAAGAAATGGGTTTTCATAATTTTCAAAATTTGATTGAAAATTCAATATAATAATTCGATACTAATAACAGTATAGATATTTTATAATAAACGAATCATATAATTGGAACAGGCGCACAATTGAAATAGAGATATTTATTATTTAGTTCTTTTGTATACAAATTCAAACTAAAAATGTCACATTAGATATATCATAAGATAATATTAATTTGCATTAAATTGTATTGTAAAGCAGAAATATAAATGCAACATATATAAGGAAAAATCATATAAAACATCCACATAGTTTTCATTAATCTTTCATTACATTTGCAATTAAGATCTCGACGTAAATCGGAATTATACAATTCCTATTTAAAAAATGAAAATTCTACATCCGCGTAACGGGTTTCAGGCCTAACAAAGCAAAGCACTTTCCCATAACTATCGCGGTAGCTTCCGTTAATAAAAGACGTCCCATGTTTACTTTCACGATTTCACCGGCCTGATTCTTCTCCACACAATAGCATTTATCATAAAATTCTGTAAACGCGCATGAGATCTCGTAACAAAATTCACACAATTGGTGCAGGTACATATCCTGGCTAATATTGAGAAGCACGTCAGGGAACTTGAGCAGCACTTTAGCTAGCTTCCATTCCTTCTCATGTTCCAACGAGACTAAAGTGTCGTGCGCGTGTTTCCGCAATTCATCCTGCGTGACGTTCGCCATTCTGGCGATGGAACGGATGCGAGTTAAAGCGTACAATAAGTACACGGCGGTGTTGCCTTTATCCTCCAACATCTTGTCAAACGAGAATATATATTCGTGGTTTCTATTGTGTACTAAATCGGCATATTTTATGCAACCATACGCCACGGATTCCTGTGCCATCTTCAGCTCTTCTTCGGATAGCACTTTGTCGCGTTCCTTTTCTTTGAGTTTCTGCAGTGCCCTTTTCAAGCCTAGAGACACCACATATGAGTTTATTAATTCATTTCAGAAATAGAACAAACGATAACAATATTATAGTTAAATTGAGCTGCTATTTTATTACCTTCATCCAGTAACTCAATGAGTTTTACAGTATCACCAGACCTAGTTTTAAATTTCTTCTTGTCTTCGCCTAAAACGACACCAAAGCCAACATGGTCCATTCTGTGATTGCTCTTTAAGATACCTGCCCTTCTGCCACAACTTTCCAGCATTTGAAAATGTAGAGATTGGCCAGCATCCGTCACATATATCAACTGTAAAATTACGAACTTCATGTTAAACTTTGTTATAATTCGTTCGAGAGATATAATGTCTATAGCGAGAAACAATACTTGCCCAATCGGCCCTCTCGTCTTCAATACGTTGCTTAAGAGCAGCCATGTCTGATGTATCGTACGTGAAACCGCCATCAGATTTTACTATCGTCAAAGGTATCCCACTGTCTCGTTTCTCACCCCACATTATCTTCCGCCCATTATCCTCTTCTAACATATTTTTTGATTCCAATTTTTTGACTACTAATTCCATGTGCTTTTGATAAAATGATTCACCTCTTTCTATTATCTTAATATCCAGTCGGGTATATAGTTTCTGAAATTCTGTATTGAATACAATAACAATAATCAAAGTAAATAATCTTCCATTTAATAATCGCAGACAATTAATAGAATATCTACCTTGCCTTGACACATCACATATCATTTGCCATGCTTTTGTTATTTCAGGCTCAAGAGCCTGTAATTTAACAACGCACTCATACGCACGTTTCTTGAAATTTTCGTCAGTATCGAACCTGGTTTTGGATTCCTTATAGAAAGCCTGTACACATAAGTACAATAACATAAATATTCTGTACATTTGTTTGTAAAACATGATTATATGATAAATGTTTCAATTATATAATCACCTGAAGATCCTGGATAGGAGGAGCTACAGTTGAATAATTGGGAAACTTGTCTTGCAGATGTGCTATTAACATACCAAACTGTGTACCCCAATCACCTATATGATTGATCCTCAGCACATCATGTCCTAAGTATTCTAACAGTCTAGAAATACTGTCTCCAATTATAGTAGATCTTAAGTGTCCCACATGCATCTCTTTGGCAATGTTGGGACTAGAAAAATCTACTATAACTCTTTTCCTTTGAACACATGGAGGAGGAACATCACCCTTCTTTAACCAACTGTTCAAAGTATATTGTCCAAAGTCACGTTTTAAATATATATTTATAAATCCTGGGCCAGCTATCTCATATTTATCTACAAGAAAGGATTCTTCTAGCTTAGATATTATGTTGTTAGCAACATTGCGTGGAATTACTTTAGTACCTGCAATAATATATACTTTAAGTGTACCAAATTTTGTAACAAAGTATCAGAAATACCAGAAGGAACAGTAAAGAAACTTACCAGAGCTACTTAAATGTTGGGCTAAAGGCATAGCGCTGTTACACTGGTAATCTCCAAATTTGAGATTATTGCTGGTAGTTACTATTACTGGTGGATCTGATATATCAGGATACGCTAAATGGATTGCCTCTCGAAAAATATCGCACAGAGTATTATTTATACTGATCACATCACTGTCTTGAGATACAACAGATAGAGATGTAGAATCTGATGATACTTTAGCTCTCTGAGCTTCAATGGTCTGTGAATAACAAAAAACAAATATACTAACAAATAAAGCTTTACAGCAAAATTGTGTTACAATACATGAAATTTACTCTCTGGTAAAAACATACCCTCTTCAGTATCGCTATTCTGTGTTTCAATTTAATATTCTCCTGTTGTAATTTTATAACTTCGTCCTTGTCCATAGTAGACTCCTGTGAAACTTTGTCCGCAATATTCTGGCGCAAGAGTTCAATTTGTTCTTTTAAGAAAACTATTTCTTCTTCCTATAAGAGAAGATGTTTATAAATCGTTGAATCCAACAGCTGATCATTGGAACTTATCATATTATAATAATGAAACACTGGAAATCAATCGTTAAAGACATTTACCGCTGCGGCCGCTCGTTTGTGAAACATTTCTAAATTCGACGCTGACATCGTTTGATAATTAACAAAGCTCGTTTCTTCAACACCAGTACAACCACGTGGTTTGCTGCACAGCAACTTTGCAGAGATCTATGGCCAGTATTCACAGTCGGATCTTATATTTAAGATCGTCTTAAGTTTATCTGCAGATGCTGTACAAATCATTTCATTGGCTGTGGAGTATCTGAAAGTGATCTTAAGACGGTCTTAAATATAAGACCTGACTATGAATACTGGCCCTAGGCAGAAGTATGATCTTCACAGCTGCATCTTCTGAACCATCTTTCTGCAGTTTTTGTTTTTCTCATTTTTCCACCAAGGCTGCCGCTTGCCGCGTGGCAGAAGTTGGCTAGTGAATACTGTAGTGGCCATTCAGCATTTTGCTTGTTCTATATTCTGATATATATGAAATAGTATTCTGATGGAATACATGGTCGGTATTATCATCGCTCTTCAATTATCTCTAGGCTTGTAACTCAGTACGAAAATTTACTTAGGACTGACAATCTGTAGTATTACCTTGTTGATGACGTTATTTTATAAATGGGTTGATAGGAGGCATTGCAAGGATTCAAATTTTAACGTATAATTACGTGTTCACGTTAGACGTTTGTTATGTGTCACGTATGAAAGAAGCAATTATGATGGAGGAAATAAAACAGCTGAAAGAAAAATATGTCAAAGTGGACACATCAGTACTTAAAAATTTGTTTCTATCACAGGCAGAAATTGCAGATAAAATTAGAAAAAACCAAGAGCAACGTTGTAACGGTAAATTTAGTTAACTATCAATTCATATATTTAATATTTATGAAAATAGAAAAAGATATGTCATTTGTTATATTGTGATACTTTTCTAAAGCAAATTAAGGAAGATTAAACTTCCATTCAGTTAATATATATTTTGGTAGATGACTCTAAAATTAAGGAATTAACATCAAAGTTAGCTATTATGAAAGAAACTTTGAACACAGTGACTAACAATTTGGAGGACAAAAGTAATGAGTTGGAGAAACACAATGTTTATCTAGTAAGTATCACAAATACTCTATCCATTTTTTCTTCAGTCTTTGATATTCTACCATTGCTAAGTTGTATTTTTTTAATAGGAAGAATTAGAAGTAGAGAGAAAAAAGTTGTTTCAAGAAATCAAACAATTGGAAATACAACAGCAGAGTTTAAAAGGTAGATTAGCTAACCCTAATTTACAAGATCAACAAGTTCTAGAGCAGGGAAAGTATGTATCATGAAGATATTTATATATATATATATATATATATGTTTCTTGCTTTTTTGTTATTGTTGCTTATTGTATATTTCAGGAAAAAGTTTAAACTATATAAAAAGCTAACAGGAATACAATGGGATTATGAAGCCTCACAACACAGTATTAGAGGCTGTATCCTTTTTCAATATTCAATATTTTTCAATGTTCAATATTATTTTGAGTCATTTAATTTTTAGATTTGGATAATTTGAAAATATTTAATAATTGTAAAATCAAATGAATAACCAAATGAACATATATTTATAAATGATGAATCTTTAACCCTTGATACAGATGTAACAAACAGACGTGATTATATTCATCACTTTTGTTATGAAAATCAAAAAATTAATGAAAAATTAATTGATTCCTTATGGCATGAAATATATTTGTCCACTAGTGAAGGTCCCAAAGATACAAATGAAAGTCTTCAACCTAATATTCCAGATGTTTCTACATAATATTGTATCTATTTATACTTGTAAGTTTATTTTATTTTAAAATTTTGAAATAAATATATTGTAATTAAACAAAGTTTATTAAACATGATTTATCTATAATAAAATAATTTGTGCTAAATCACTAGTCAAGTATTATATATAATTCTTTATTCTCATAAAGCCTGCTTTATATGATATGAATATTATTTGTGACACTTATTTCTGACATTACGTATATCTTTATATGTATATATGTTTTTTATTTTATGTATATGGTTTCATGTAGAAAGTATTTAAAGATCATATAAAATAGGCTTCAGAATGTAATATTCTGTACATGACTATTACTGGCTTCATTGCGAACTTAAAAGATTAAATGCATGACTTGCATAATATAATGAATAATAGATAGAAAGGGTACATAATCCTATCATTGCAAAAGTACTTGCAATGCAGAAAAGAATGCAGCTTAAGATACTTGCACCAATTGCCAATACCGTTACTGAAAATATAACAAATATATATTAGTGCAAAAATCTAACTAAAATTTTACAATAAAAAATGAAAATGTCTTACCTTGAATCATCATAAAACCAATAAATGCAAATATAGCACTGGCAATAGAAAGTATAATAAAGAGAAGAACAGGGGTCAATAGTGATGCTATCATAATAGTGACAGCTACTTGCAAAAATGGATTGCGAGCAAACTGCTCCTTAAGTCGAAGAACATTAGGATGTTGTAACAATGTTTGCCATCTTCCTGCATATTCTTCACCTATGAAATTAAACATTAGATTTTAATTATTTTATTCTTTCATAATTGAAATAAATAAATAAAATATAGATATGTACTCACAATAGATAATTATTGAGTTATATATACTGCCTTCACTATTCATCTAAAACAAAATAATTCTTGCTTATCAAATCTTAAGTACAAAAAAGATAATGGGCAAAAGAAGCAATATCCTATTTGTTTTTAATACAAACATATATTGGTAAAGGAATAATGATTACTATAATCAATATATTTTTTAATTTACCTCTGCCATTTGTCCTTGAACGTTTATAATGTCAACTTTTAGATGCTATTTATATAATTTCCTATATACCATGACTTGCACAGCATAATTTAAAAATGGTACTTAGCAAAAATAACAATATATTAAGCTTTCATATATGACATTTCCTAATTTAGAAAACAAATCGATATATGTTTGAAGTCTCAAGTTTTGTTTTGTAAACGCTGTTGACCATTAAACCCGGTCTAGAATAGGTTGCAAACATCCAGTTGCGAGTTGCGAAGGATGGCAACTACTAGTTATTTTCGGTGTTATTTTTGGTTGTAAGAGATAGTTACGATCGCCGGTTGTCATCGCCAAGAAGTTAAAAATTGGGTAACTCTCTTTTAGCAACCGCAACTACCTTACGACCCCAAAAATAACACTTTGTAACTAGTAGTTGCCATTTTTCGCAACTTGCAACTGGGTGTGCTTGCAACTATTCTGGACCGGGCTTTACATCGTATACATGTTGCATATGTGTCAGATGAAATTAATGTTTTGTCTTTCTCTCTATGTTCTCTCTTCTCTTAGCTACATAAATCCAAAATTGTAACTGTTGATTGGACGCACTAAATTTGCTAATTTTTGTAAGGATCAACAATATAAATCGGTCTGTTCATTTTATCTACACATACATTTCCTTTACATAAATTAAAGATTTTCAATCAAAATAAAGCCCTAGATTAAAAAAGAAGCACAGCGATATCTTGTTTGTTGATTAGCTGACCGTTATATTGGTCCCATCATGAATCTGTGTGAAATCAAACCTCAACTTTTATATAGAATTGACAATCTTTAATATTACTTCGTCGGTCTTTACGTTTCATGTAGTAATACTAAAGGCCAGAGCACAGACTTTTGTATAACGTATAATACACAACGCATAAGAGAATCAACCAATCAGAGTTCTTCATTTCTGTCCTGAGGAGGGAAATGAAGGAAACTAATTGGTTTATTCTCTTATGTGTTATATATTATGTGTTATGCAAAAGCCTGTGCTCTTGCCCTTAGGATCTATCCAGACAAATTTGCATAAGCGCGTAACGCAGAAGGAAATTGACCAATCGTATGTTTAATACAAAAAATATTTTTTTACTACACGAATCATAATTAGTCAATTTCCTTATGCATATGCGTTACGCGCTTATGCAAGTTTGTCTGGATAGGCCTTTACAGCTAATGTAGACGAGCCTTTATGTGTTATGTATTATGCGTTATGCAGAAGGCTGTGCTCTGGCCTTAATATTGACTGCGTTCCGAAATTCACTGCCAGTACTGAAAATACATAGGTTATGTCATGTATACTATAGAATTTCAGTGCTGATAGTGAATATCGGGACGCAGCCATTATACGCTGTTCATGAAATCGCTCTATCGCAATAGCGTTGGTAGTGTTTACGTTGATAATACTTTGATAACGTCTTTCCGAATGCACTTCAAATATGTGTGTGAGAATTGCAACCCGTTCAAACAGAACATCAATGAAGTCTGACGTTCAAAGGCGGAAATTAAAACGATTGTCAACTAGTTAAACGACATTATTTACGTGATAATGCAACTGCAAGTGGCATTGGACATACCGCCGGATGACAAGACCAGTTCAGCTTGGTCGAGGTATATAATCAAAGAAATATCCTATATTATTTTTTTGGATTTAAGGACGATTATGAACATTTACAGTTTTCCACAACTATAACTGTATTATTTTTTGTAATCAGTATTTCATAGTATGCATTTATATTTAAGCTATACATGTCGATCGTGCAACAAATGTTGCATCGAATAACAAGATATTTATAAATATTGTTACAAGTAATAACGTTGAAATTAATATAAAGGAACTTTATTTGTTTCAGAAAAGAGAGACGGAAATGGTTCTTCTCATTGCTTTGGGGAACATGTTTGATATATGCTACACGTACATCTGTTCCTTTGCTGATACCTGTTATTAGCCATGAGAAACACTGGTCAAAGCCAAACTCTGGTGCAATATTATCTACTTTCTTCTGGGGATATATGATGACACAAGTAGCTAGTGGTTATATCAGTGATAGAATTGGTGGGCAGAAAGTATTATGGATATCTGCCTTTGGTTGGTCGGTAACAACTTTCTTTATGCCAGAAATCATAAATTTTTACAAGGGTAAATTATCCTTCTTGCCAGTTGTATTTGTGAGGATAGTGAACGGTGCATTCCAAGGTAACTTTTTTATTATATCCTTATGCTCTAAAAGAATTTAAAATAACAAGGCCTGTAACTTGCAGGAATGCATTTTCCTAGCATGATTAGTCTGATTAGTCAACACTTGCATGAGGCAGAACGTGCCTCTTTTTTTAGCTTGTTGACATCAGGATCTGCTCTAGGTACATTGCTCACAGGATTCTTAGGCTCCTATCTTTTGGAGAATTATAATTGGATGATTGTCTTTCAAACTTTAGGTATTGTGTAATTTGTGCGTAATAGAGATAAAATATTTTAATAAGGAGAACATATAATGATAATGATATAATGATATAAATATAACACTGAGACGTTATAAATATGTAAAATTGAGACATGGAATGAAACTACAGTTAGAAACTAAAGACTTAAAGCATGATATTAAAAGACAACTAGCTTTAAAAATTTTTAAGCTTTTTCCTTTTTTTAAGAAAAGATATAAGGATGTTTGTGATGTTAATCAATTTACTGATATAGGGGGCATGAGTTTGGCATGGACAGCCTTATTAAGCTATCAAATCCTGCCATTTAAGGAAAGAACTGCTTCTAAGCCAGCCACTAGCTACACTTTGCCTTGGTCCACGCTTCTATCAAAACTTCCATTCTGGTAATCACTGGTGTGCATAAAAACTAATGTTTCCATTATAGAAATACTTATATATATATATTTTTTTTTTATTTATTTCTATTTCAGAAAGAGCATTGAAAATTATTTGCTGTAGATGCTATGTTCTTATAATTATGCTTGCAAATAATTAATGTTATATATATTATTATATATATATTATTACAAGTTATATATGCTTTTATTTACTCAAATAGTACATTGTTAAAAATTGTTTCTTTGACAACAGTTGACAACAGTTTCTTATCTAGTTTTTGAATCTCTGAATAATAAAAATGATAAAACATTATGACTCTACTTTCTTATTGGTACAATAACATGGCAGCAAATATGTTATTTTGCTTATCTCTATGATTATCAAATAAAAATTTTCAGGTCCTGTGTAATTGGGCATGCTTGTCAAAATAATTGTTTCTTTGTATTATTGTCATGGATGCCTACATATTTCCATGATACATTTCCTGAAGTTAAGGTAATTTTGTGATTTTTTAAATGAAACTTATTTATGCATTTTATTTAAATGATTTTAAATTTTTTTGAGGAACATAAAAAATGAGTTTCTTTATATTGATTATTAATTTAATAATTTGAATTAATAGGGCTGGCTCGTAAATATGGTGCCATGGTTGTCAATGCTACCTTGTACATTTTTGGGAAGATCTCTGACTGAAAGAATAATCAAGGCTGGCTACTCTGTGACTGTTACACGCAAGATAATTCAAACGATTTGTTTCATTACAGAAATTGGAAGTCTTTTGTTCCTGTGTAAGCAACTTTTTAACTAATAATACTAACTAATTAAATGAATTAGAAATGGAACATCACATATTAGTCGGCTTTTATACATATTAGCGACAGTGGAAACTCTTCAAGGCGCAATACTGTGTCTTGCTCTGATTATCGGTGCTTCGGGCTTCCACAATAACGCGATTGCTGTAAATCCTTCAGATCTTGCACCAAAGCATTCTGGTAGTGTTTTTGGTATAATGAATACCATCGGCGCGATTCCTGGTATGTATATAATTAAAACATGAATCATATTAATCATATTGAAATTTATTTAAAAATTCTTATTAAATTAAAAAGAAAGAAACAGTCATATCAACAAACAATGTTTCTTCATTTTATTTCCAGGTTTCCTCGGTGTATATGTCGCCGGACACATTTTATATCTCACACACAGTTGGTCTGTTGTTTTCCTATTTATTGCTGCCATTGATGCATTAGGATGTGTACTATATTTATTATTTGGCTCTGGCCTTGCAATTATATAAACCTATGCTCACTAAATTCTGATACATTTCTAAATAATTATTTCCACAATCTCAAAATAAGCATTTCAGCATGAGATAAAGTAGAAGGTCAATAATGAAAATATATGGCGGATAGTGGTTACTGCAAAATATTCAAATTTATTTTAATTTAAGATACATTTCAATCAAGATAACAGTGAAAGCAATAGCCAGCTATAACGGTTCCCAAGTTAATAGATTTTAAATTGAGATATTGACTTTTTTAAATAATGGAATTTAGAAATTTGGGAACAAGAAAGCTATTAATGATGAGCAGCTTTCCTCATCTGTACCAGGATGTTTCCAAGCTCTTCTCGCTTCCTTTTAGCACGAATATGTGTGCCCAGCTAGAAAATATAAGAGAATTTATTTGTAAGAAATATTCTTTATTACCCATTACTATCTTGTATAAAGTCTATGTATATGCAATAAGTTAATTAAGTTAAGTAAGGGAGAAAGTGCCAGCTTCCTACATACCCTTCTCTTCAAAAATTTCAATGCACGCTTGTCTTTGGAGACCTTCAGTAATTCCATCGCGCGCTTCTCATATGGAGCATGTCCTGTAACTTCTCGAATCAAGTCCCTTACAAACTTGCCATGTTTGGTTTGTTTCTGCCATGAAAAATTCAAGATAGATTAATGCACAACAGGAAAATATTTATGTATAATTATCGAACCAAGATACTGAAATGTTCTCTAGATGGTATCGGGATATAATAACAATGAAAAAAGGTTATGTGATATCCGTAATATACTAACCCCTTTTAGTCTGGACGGTCGATGACAGACAGTCTTCTCTTTCTCGGCCTTAGTTTTGGCTACTCGAATTTTTGTTGTTTTGTGACCCTTATTGAGACCAACAGCCAATTCGTATCTCGGTGCCATCCTATAAACAATATCAGAATTGTCAAAAGAGATCTTACACAGAACTGTCCATGCATTTTAATGCATACGAATATAATAAAGTAGAAATGTAAGTAGTCGGTATAAATATATTATATTGACTTAATCTAGATTGGAATATGCAGCAGTATAATGAGAAATCTTGAAAACCTTTACGAAGGAAGTACACTTCGAAGTCAATAAAAATCGTTTCTTGCTGAAGGGAACAAGTCGATCACACAGCGTCTTCCTAAACCCGTTCTACCTGCACAACCATCACGTGACTGTTTTGCAAATTGTCACCAACGGTGATGTAACACCTGCACGTTGCAGCTGCACCTACTGCACCGAGTATCTTGCTATTTTTCCTCCATTTTGTGTGAGAAAATTCAAATGCATTAAACGAATTTCATACGTCAATAGTGTGCAAATTCCCGCGTTAGTTATCGGCGACATGAAAATGCCGCCTTACGAGCACATACCGAACCAAGGCAAACGAGAGAATGCCCGAAGCCTCTTTTAACGCGAGCATGTGAACGGGGATCTCTCGATTTGAATGTCTGTGATACACTCTCGTAGTAGCATCTCGCGCGCGCGGGAGAGAAGAGAGAGAGAGAGAGAGAGAAGAAGAGAGAGAAAGAGTGAGAAGGAGAAGAGAGAAAGAGAGGGTTGAGCGGAAAGGGAAAGAGAGAGAAAGAAATCGTGAGAGTTATCTAGCAGCGAGAGTGCATGGTGGAACGTACAACGAACGAACGACAGCGTATATATATCGTAAGACGTATTCGCATTTTCTTCAGAAGGAACACAGTGAACGACAAGGGAGAAACGTATGCGGATTGTGCGACCGTTCATACGCTTGCTCGCTCATTTGCTCGCGAGAAGGAGAGTGTGAGAGGAAAGAGTGAGTGAGTGACACACAGAGAGAGAGAGAGAGAGAGAGAGAGAGAAAGAGATACAGATTTGCCGTTTCTGCCGACGACGACGAACCGCGCCACGGTTGTACGGACGGACAAGCGCGCGGCCCGATCGCGCCCGATCGCTCGTTGACGCTCGCTCCTCTGTCGTCGCCAGCTCCGATTGGATATAATCGTGTTCTTTTCTCTCGGTGTCCTGTGCCCTGTGCCCGCTACCTACGCCCGCTGTGTCGCGAATGTGGACACTTAACGGTGCGCCGTGTTGTCGCTGTCGCTGTCGCTACCGCTACCGCTACCACCGCCACTGTGCATTTCATGCGCTTGCTGCTGCTGCAAAACTCGTCATTGCCGTTCGTCAACGGATTCTGACGAGTGTCATCGAGCGTTTAGCGTGAAACGACTCTCCAGCCTACGGGGATCTGGATTGTCAACCTGATTGCGCGGCGCCCTCGAGGGCGAGAGATAGAGAAAGAGAGAGAGAGACAGAGAGAGACAGAGAGAGAGAGAGAGACAGAGAGAGAGAGAGAGAGAGAGAGAGAAGAGAAAGAGAGTGGTGGTTAGAGGGTGAGGGAGAGGAAAAGAGAGAGAAAGACAGTGAAGAAGAGAGAGAGAGAGACGCCTGTTGGTGGCTGTCCGCTCCGTCGCTCCGCGCTTTCCTCCCACCCAAAGTGGTATCAATGTTGTCTGGCAATGGTGTGTAAGGAGAACGTGGTATCATGGTTTGGGAATCTGTCCAGGTAATGTTGAAGCGTCGTGGCGCGACGCGACTATTATCTATACGCGGCGATCCGCACGATCCCGACGCGCGCATCTTCACCCTTCGAGATATTTCAGGAGTAATTTTGCGTAACCGTCGTCGATGCATCGTCGTCGTCGTCGTCGTCGTTTTTATCATTCGACTCGCTCGCGATGCGACTGCAGCATGCACAGAAACGACCTAGGTTTCATCGCCTTGGCGTGCCTTTATTTTACATTAGAAGATTACTATCGTCTTGACGCCCCATTAGAATCTCACATTTTTATCACATTTTCGCCTATGTACATTTTCGCTTGTTGTATATAGGTTCCATTTAAATTTTTCAACTGATACATAGAGTAGCATATAAAAATTTGAGTCTGTTCTGCTGTTGAATTGCTTCTTGCAGCTATTTGTCTATTAGCGCTTACTGGATTTTAAATACTTCAGATGTTCTTGTCGTCTCGTAGCTCTGTATTCCTTGTACGAAGCGACGGGAAGCGACTGTCGGTTATGGAAAGTTACTTCTTGTGAATTTTTAAGAATGTTAATTTCTGACTGACTAAACATACTAGTTCTCGTTAACTAAAGGAAGTTGAATTATTGTATATAGTAAAATTTCTTCAGCAATGCTTGATTTGATAAATTAACACCTGGATTATATTTTATTGCTCATTGCTTGTAAAAGTTACGATGCATGGTAATTTTTCAAATAGTACGTTCATTTAACATTTGAATGAATAATTAATCTAAATTTCATTTTGAGTATATTAATATATATGATATTACTGATAGCGATCAATATCATTATATAGGGCAACTATATTGCAATATATAAGTATCAAATAAAGTTTTTACGTGTGTATGTATATAATTTGAAATAACATATAATGTTCAGTCATATACTCTGAAATTATTTTGTAACATTCAGACTCTTAAAATTTGCATCTTGATAATTTAACTTCATGTTAAAATTCTATCTGAAGTAATAAGATGAAGTGCAAATTAAGTTAAGCTTCAGATATTATATGACAAAAAGTTGATATAAAAATGCAAAAGAGAACAAGTTGAAATAGTATCATGATATTTAAAGAATTGATGACTTAAGATGGCATAAATATAAATTGTTGATGTATCAGTTTCTTTGTGTTACCTGACACTAATCCATTCTTTTATCTGTTTAGTTATAAACGTATCGATGTAATGTGCACGTTGCTGAACATGTGCTTGCCGTTTGAAGTACGGTACCTTGGCACATGCGTCGAGGATATCGGCAAGCGGGATTACAATGACCTGCGCGACGCGGAGCACCATGCAAATAGCGCATCCGAGTTGGCCGAGTTGACAACAAACTCCGTGACAGACAAGCGTACACGGAGAAAACTAGCTCTCTACATGGCGCTGTTGCACTCGTGCAATTACGCTTGTGCAGTGATCCTATACAAGAACCTGTCCAATCTTGATCACCAGGAGATTACCAATCTGCTGAACGGGACCACCTTCAACAACATGGATGACCAGCCCCTGGAAGAATTGTTGTTGTTGTATACGATGGCACTGAACCATCCGGCCTTTACATACGAGCAGAAGAGTGTGTTTGGCAACATATTCATCAAGCTCCAGGAGGAAGATGCTCGTTTGAATCTCTCAAAGATAAACTCTTTCAAGCAGGCACAAGTAATGCACAATATTTCCTCACTTTTTAATGTAGATACATATAGCAATAGTCAGCTTTATAGAAATTCAGAGTTATTTTGCTTTATCGATTGTATCATTCTGTGTCTTCTAAATTGTTGTTCTTCATTCTCACTGAGTAAAACGTCAATTAGTAATTGTAATTCTGCAGAATAATATAATCGACTAGCTTAGAATTGCCGTTCCTTCTGATCTGTGAATATAAAGAAGCAGATGATCTTTGTAGATATCCGAAAATTAGAGAGGCAATTCTCTTGTACTGTTTCACATGAAAAATCTTACTTTTTATAGAAAGTTGGTTAATGTTTTTAGACAGTTATGTTAATTATCATTTGTTGTAAAGTAGCCGACTTCAATCTTTGTTTCGTCCTTTCTTTTATCTTTTTTTATCTTTTATCTTTTATCTTTTTTATTAATACATAATTGTGTTGCACGTTTGTACTTGTATATAGTTGATAATTGACAGAAAAATTTTGATTCCTTGCTTTTATAGTGTATTTAGCATTAAATATGGTCCTCAAAATCATTCCATTAATATAAAAATAATATAAAAATTATCATCAGTGCGTGTAAGAGAAAAACATTTTATGACAAAATTTAATAATTATAATATCCAAAATTATGTGTATAATTTAGAATATGAGTGTTTTTCTTTTGTAGTAACTTCAGGTAACATCTGCAGTTGAAACCCGTCTTTATGTCTGTAAAGAGTCTCAGACCTATCATATGTTCTTTTAAGTATGAATTTATCGATGAATTTAAAACCGATTTAGTCGATTTCCCATTACTGAATATTACGGGAATTCATCGTTTTTAACTTGCAGTTTGTTCAATTCAATTCTATCCATCAAATATCTTGCAAATTAATCCTCGAATTAGTATTAGCAACATCAAACTCGAAATTAAATAAAATAGTTTCGCTTTTTAGTTTTGTTTTATACCTGAAGTGAGAAAGTGGAGATTGAATGTATAATTTTATTTTAACTGTATTCCGTATTAACTAAACATATTTTTAGGAAATTTTGTATCGATTTATTCTAAATTTTACGGTAGTTTTGAACAAAACCATTGCTTTTTAAATTCGAGTGAAAAAATTTCTAAAAATTGTTTAATGCCTTATATGCACATTTTGAATATTTTTTATAACAAAATTAGACCTGATTACTTCTATGTAACATTTTTTAATCGATTTTTAATCGATTCAATCATTTGATTGGCGCATATGATTTTACATCTTTATATAATTCGTACACGAAGAATGCGTGTTAGATCTGGACCATTACGTATATTTTTCTCGAGTTCGATGTTCGGGTTATCAATCCAGGCATTAAGGTCCAAATTGGAAGTAAGTAAATATGAATTCACGCGTACCGCATTAGAATTATGGATCATTGTTACCTGCTCTATTATCGACTATTGTTTTAAGAGATAAAATTATTGATACTTCATGTATTACAACACAATGTGTATCTCGATGTATAACTCATTGTTTCATCGTATTACACATCTGCATTCTCTAGGAGAGCTATTTGGTAATGAATATACTTTCGATGAGTGTAAAAAAAAAAAAGAAAGAAATAATTGTACTCAATGTCTTCACATTTCTGATAATCTCAATAATAATCTCGTAAATGTAAATTTGTGCATGTCGACTTACATACAAAGTGTACATCGTGATAACACGATTAGCTGTTTCGAAAGCTGAAAACTGTTGAACGTATGAAGCTATACGTGATTTTAATTTATACAGGGTTGCGGGCCATGTATGAGCACGAACGAGAGGTTAATGGAGCCTGAGATTCCGGGTAGCTGTTTAATGCCACCACCGCCGATGCAATCTTATCACGGTACGTCATGTCGCACACTTTCTAAATATCCGTTAACATGCGAGGGAAACATTTTGATAAAGAGTATGAACAGACGACAAAGCCACAAGTTGAATAAATTGCGATAAAATAAACTAGAATTAGATTAGCAGAATTTAATTCTTCCAAGCCAAGGAACTCTATTTGCTCTGCTATAAACTTGTTCATGTCATATTGGAAGTTCTGCATGCACGATCTCGAACATGAAAGAAAAGAACGCTTCGACGTGTTGATATCATCGTATTACATGTTATATTTAGGTGAAATGGCGATGAGGAACAATGCTATGGTAACCGGAATGCCGCCCGGCCTCACAATACCTCCCCCAGGATTATGCCTGCCGGCGACTCCGGAGCAAATACCCATGGGAGCTGGCGGTACCACGCAATATGTTCACCTCGGTTTTCCGTCCGTGAACCATCTGCCCCCGTGGACAGGTCAGGTTATGATGGGAAACCAATTGATGTATCACACCGGCGACATGTTGGCTTATCCACCTTCCCCCTTAGTCAGCCGCCAGTCCTCGCCGTCCCAGTCAAGATCCCCTAGTCGCAGCAACTCGCCTATGGGTCGCGGTAGGACTAACGCCAACTCACGTACCTCGTCCACGCAAGTTACCCAGTCCACCTCCAACACCATGACGACGTCGTCAACGACCGGCTCTAACAGTCAGACGAGCATTTCCGGCTCGACTATCACTAACAGCAACAATAACAGCAATAACAACAACTCCCTGCCACCGCTACCGACGCTCGGCGTGAGCAGAAGTCTTCCTAGTCAACAGCCGCCGTTGCTCCCATCATCTCGATCAATTCCCTTGTCTATTACAAATTCTTCAAGCTCCTTCTCCCGGCACAACAGCGTCGACAACAACAATCCGTCGTCCGCTTTGATCCCGGTGAGCCAACAGAAACAGGTTCCGCCACCACCGCGACTCAGGCCGTCCAACTCTGGCGACTCTCTGCGAGATACTTTGGGCAAGGAGATGCCGAACTTCAAGGGCAATCTGCAGAACCTTTCTCGTGAAGAGGTAAGCGAGATCTTTATGTCTAATTGTTGTGAAAAAGTGCTTCGATCTGTCTGATACTAGCTAAACATCCTTGTGTACGCAAGTGTGAGTTGGAATTGAACTTCCTATGTATACGGAATATAGATTAGAAGGCTGAGCGACGAAGACTTGAGGGACATTGGCTTTACACCGAACGCAGTGGGACAGTTGAGGAGTATAGTTAAGAGTCAAACTACTAACGGTTTAAACCAAATTCCGGCCGACAAGAAGCTGGACAATGCAAGCAATACCACGCATCCGATCGGTGAACCGATCGAGAACGAGGTAAGGTTCACACTCATTTCTTACCGCACAGTACGAAAGATCAGTCTTACTGGCTACGAATACAAATAGAAGCTTGATAACATCTTCCAAATATATATATGTATTCACAGTTATCTACAAGTGTCTGTTTTATCACGCAGGTCGTACCAGGAATGGAAGTTTTATGTGATAGCAATAACACGAGCGCGAAATCGATGCCATTACAGGAACAGCATCCGGCGATGCATCATTATCACAATCACATGGCTACTCCCAACATACGGCGTTATCCTGCCGCCATGCCGTCATTAGTAGACCCCTCGCAAATGCAAATGTACCCCGCGCCACCGCAGATGTATACGGCCCAGAACGCACCATGTTATGCCTGTCTCACCGTACCGGTAGCTGGCATGCAAAACCGATACTCAAGGTGCGTAAAGATCACATCGAATCGAAAATACCGAAATTCAGATCGAAAGCACACACGTGTGCTTGTTCTGAGTGAAAACTGAGGGCGGTACCTGTGAAGTCTAACGTCGAGTAATGTTTCCAGGTGCAACGCTCAACACGTATACTGCCTGGCGCAACTACAAGCGCTACGACTCGATTCCGAGAACAGTCGACACTGTTCCCAGAGCAGTAGCTCCGACAGCACCGGCAGCAGGTCACCGCCTGAAACGCCTCCGGCCGCGCCATGGGTCAGTGGCGCTGGCGCCGACAACAACAACGTCGTGCCACCGGTCACCGATCACGTAAACAGCGCGCCGGTACACTCCACGACGACGGCGCCGCCACCGCCGCCGCCGCACGTCGTCCCGGCCACTCAACAAACGATGCAGCAAACGTCAGTGCCGCCGGAGAGGCAGCTCACCAGGAAGAATCCGCCAGTGCGCGCCACGATGCGTCAAAAGAGCCAGGGAATGCTGAACGGCGGAGTCGGCAATGGGAACGGCGGCGGTGGACCGCCGAGTTTACCACATTGCCCCACCGTCCCTTTCCCGACACCGCCATCACATTCGCAGCTTACGTATCTGCCGCACGGACACTTCCCGGCAGCGATACGATCCAGCACCACCGGCATCTATACCAACTTCTTGCACGGGCCGTCCGCGGCGCGACCAGCCTACCCAGGCGCGTATCAGCCGAACGGCGGCGAAATGATGTACCCGTATACGGGACATCCCGGGGCGTCCGGCAGCACACCGCCACCTCCACCGAACGCCGCGGTCGCCGCGACGCAAGTACAAGCGTCGTACATGCCGCCCACGCCGGTGGTGACGTACGCGGCGGCAGTGATACCGCCGACGAAGATCTCCTGTTATAACTGCGGCAGCAGTAATCATCTCGCGGTGGACTGTAAGGATCAGACGATGGAGGACATCACGAAGAAAGGTATGTCCTCCTAATATAATAAAAGTCGTCGTCTTCATTACCTGGAGAGGAAGAAAGTCTCGGTTCTCTTGGTCCGCTGTATCTCGTATTTTTATCGGAGCAAGTCTCTTTAAGCGTCGCGACATACTTAAGGAAGAATGTTACTTCTTAAGTTATTGTAATGTTTTCGTCATGAAGCAATTTGATTAGGCATGATAATAATATACAAACAGGATTTTTCTCTCCCGTATGCGGTCACTGCGTATAGATGCGGATAGATAAAGAAACAGAAGAGACAAAACTATCGTAAGACACTGTGCAAATTTTCGAAGAAAGATTCACCCGCAATCGCGCACGTTCTGTTCACGTGTTGTCGTCACGATAGACACGGAGTACTTTTAATTTCAGCCCAGTATCGACTAGACTACACGATAATGAAGCAGCCTGGGGAGTGCCCGAGTTCCGACAAGTGATCCCCTGCCACGGACCATCACTCTGCCATCACCCGCCACAATTATCACCGCCATTATAACCACAACTGTTGTCCTCATCGTTATCACCGAGAGCACCAACGCCATCACTACCACCACTACCATCACTACCGCTACTACCACCATTACCACCGCCACTACCACCACCATGACCACTATCACCAACAGCAGCAACAACAACAGCAACAGCAACACCGCTACCGTCACCAATATCACGACTATGCTAATGTGAACCGATTTAAGGACGACATGTCGCGAGACGACGAATGCTACCGTTCCTCGTTCAAGTTTTCGGTAATTTTTCTAAACGTTCTACCCTGCGTTCAGAGCTACCACGATGACGATGCTAACGCTGACGCTGACGACGACGCCGATGCCAAGCACGACAACGACAGCGACGACGTTTTTCTAAACGAGGATGTTTATGCGCGGTTCATGGTACCAGGTATTATATCTTTTGCAAATTCTTATGTATGATAGAAATGGCGAAGAGAGCGATATGATCGCATAGAACTAAATGTAAAATATGGTGTAGTAGTACTGTACAAAAGAAGAACCCGTGGAAACGAAGCGAGAAATAATCAACGAGAATAGAAAGGACGGTAAAGACCGTCATGCGGTGTGATGGAATGCATATTGTCTTATTCGTGTTTCTGGTTTTTTCTTTTTTTTCTTTTTTTTTCTTTTTTTTTTTTCATAGGACACGTTTCGAGAGATTTTTTTAGATTTTTGATAGTAACTCGCGTCCTTCCAGCGAAACTTATGTCGGTCACTTAATCGCTGCAATTGACAACCACCTCTCTGTCTCTTCCTCTGCAGTATTCTTAACCTCCCTCCTGAATCCCAAACCCCCTTCTCTTAGTGATTTAACAGTATAAGCGAAATATGTGAGGGCAGAGATCATTGTGCTCAAAGGGCAGAAGAGAAACGAAGCGAAGATCATATGAGGTTTGACTATATTTAGCGATCGACACTTTTACTTCTAATCTATCATGTCTACTCTACTGCTATTACTATATTACCACTACTATTAAACTATTACTACTACTTCTACTATCGCCGCTGCGCCACGACATTTTTATGTACATATATTTTCTCAATTCTTACGTGCGCGATGATCCGATAATGACGTGTGCGCGAATGAAGAGAAAAAGCGTGTAATATATGTGAGATAGAGATGTTGATCGCACATACGTGCGCGTGTACGCGCGCGCGTGTGTGCATATATGTCTGATGTGTGCGCGTGTGTGGGGTGTGTGTTTGTATGTGTGTATTTGTATGCATGTACGCAAATAAGATAGAATACAAGAGGCAGAAAGGCAAAAAACGAGGAAGAAAATTTTAAAAGGAGAGATAGAGAAAGGGAGGAAAAAAGGAAGAGAAGAAAGGAGTGAAAGAGCAACAAACCAAAAGTGTTCGATCATCTAGCTGCCGTTGCGCTCCTGTGTGCGTTTGTCCGCGTGCGTGTGTGCGTGTGTGTAAAATTACATAAAATATATATTATATTATATACATATATATATCTCGTATATATATATACATATATACATATGTCTTTGCTGCTCACAACTCGTTTCTTATCTTATAGATAGCTGTAATTAGACGGCGATTCTCACATTGTTTATACCACAAGTAGTCACGCGATTGCACGTGCATTTGAAACGATTTTATACGACTTTTATCGATCGCCCGTGTCTGAACGTAACCAACGTTAAGCTTTTTTACGCGTTCGGTTGCAGCAACGTTAGTGTTAAGCGTGGTTAACTAAAAAAAAAAAGAAAAAGGATTATTTTTTCCCCTCACTGTATATTGTATCTCTCTCTCTCTCTCTATATATATATATATTTATATATTTATATATATATATATATTTATATATATATATATATATATATATATCTGTCTGTATTATAGTTCTATTATTTAAAACACATAAGAAGGAATCATTTAATAAGTCTTTCGAGCTGTTTAATGTCTCTAACTACTATAATGCAAATTCTTGAGAAGCACATTGTCCGACACACAGATCTCAAGGTATTTTCAAATCGGCTCCGTTAATGATGTACAAATACAATGTATTCTACACTTGAAAACTAGACAAAAGTTCTGTCAGTTTATTAAGTCCTTCTTAGAAAACCGAACGCTCGTCTTTGACGTCCCTTTGGATATTATGTCATTATTTATTTTGGAGCTAAATTGATTTTTTTTAGTTCTAAAATTTCTCATCTCAATATCGTAAGCATAATTGTTTCAATTTGCACGTAATTGTTTTGCTGTTATATAGTCAGTGTAAAAATTCGTCGCGAATTGAGCTATTTTTGTGTCTAACTCTCTAGAATAAACCGCAGTCCATTTCTATCAACTACTAAATGTTGAGCTAGCCGCACAACATTTAAGATGGAATCATAATCCAACAATAATTCAAAGACTTCGTAAAATTTGTGAATGTTAAAATTATTTAACCCAGACAGCACATAATTTCCTGGGGACGTCCTGTGGACGTTCTGAGAATGAAAAAACGTCCCCAGGACGTCCTTAAGACGTATTCTGGACGTCTTCTGGACATATGTGCTGTTAGGGATTGTCAAAAATCGAAGAACAACTTAGAGTGAAAAACAATTTTTTCATTGGTTATAGAATTTCATTTCTTTTCTTTATCGAATTATTGGATTTGTTTCCAAGAACAGAAAGTTTAGTTCAGAGTTCTAGTTGACATTATTAGTCACGCGAAGGAATGTTAAAATTAGCTGTAAGATCTTTTATTTAGTTTTAAATTCATACAAAAGTGTAGAATACATCTGCGCACTTTACGCCGACACAAATTGAATATGCGTATTTTGCAATACGTATTATACTGTTATATTTTGTTACACGAACATGAATTTTGGCCGGTATACCAAAATTCGGAATGTCGAAAAGAAACAGGTATTAGTTAACCAAAGCTGCAACACTGTTGGTGCAATGGACCCTTAGGGAGCGGAGAATAAAGCTGGGATATGAATGAAGCGGCAATCCGCTGGCAATGATATTGCTGGTGCATTTAAAAAACTAAAAATGGTTACTCGGATTCTCATCAGCGAGTGCGAATCCAATCTTTTGTACTCGGACGAATCTCTGTAGTTGGGTCTTAAAGACCTTTTTGAGAACTTTCCGCCTGACAGAATCATATTATATATTTTCTGGTACGGGATTACGCGAAAGTGATTTTCGATTAAAGAAAAGGAGATATATTGATAAGCTACCTGTAAGGTGGTTGAAAGATATTTAGTAGATGAAGAGATCAACCAAAAAAGGAAAAGAAGAATAAAGTAGAAAGAAATTGTGCTACGTGTAAGGCAGTTGCGCGGAAGTGAAAATTAAAATGCAACAACACAATGTTGATAAGTCAAATCGGACATTGGTTGAGTAGAACCGTTTGAAATACTTTGGATTTTATTTAATTTTACCAACATGTTTGTATTATTACCGTAAAATATTAGAGAGGATAAAATCGAAGATTGTACTATTCAACTGTCACAAGTAATAGAGAGGATCGAGCCGAATCAATTTCGCGCATGATGAAAATAATGCATTTGTTCAATCGTCAGAGTCGTGCAATTAAAGTCTCTCTTGAGTCTCCATATTTAGATTGCTGAGGTCTTCGCAAATATCCGGTGACTTTAAAACAGATTATAAAACTTCGCCATTGATTCGCGGCGCATTTTTTTCTCATAATCATGCATTTTGCCCGTTGAATTTTATGTGGGACATTGCCAAAATTGAAATTGTTTATTAGAGATACGTTAAAAAAATGTATAAAAAGACTTGGCTATTTAAGGATTCGATATTTCGACGAAAAATTGAAGTAAAATTTGGATATGCTAATCAAGCGTTTAAAAAAAATGACATTGATGTACGTGATGTCTTACAGCTCGCAGCATTGATTTTACTGGTAGATTTCCTGGAAAAATTGATTTTTCTTTAACGACAATGTCTGAGCATCAATGATTCTCGAGTTGCGAACGACTGAAAAGAAAAGACTTTTCACGAATAACACTCGAAGCAGTCAGGTTAATAAAATTATACTTTTCTAATTTAATTCTATAAAAAGATCTACTTTTCATAATAAGAATACTAAATAAATATTAATTACAAAAGTATAATGTTAACAATTAGAAATTTTCTTCTTTTGACATTTTTATTAAAGAAAAATCAACTTGATCAGCAATTAAATATCTGTCGTTAAAAATAAAATTACGAGTTATAAGACATTTTGTATATCTGATAATATTATTATAAGTAGACGATGATATTTTGCTGTATATCTTAATTCATTTGTAATTTTATTTAAAACACTAAATTCACGTTTTACATACATATAAAAATGAATTATTGAACATCAATAGACTCGCGCATAAATTTTTTTACCGTACTGATTATAAAATTCCTTTAGTTTTTATTTTATCAGGTACATAAAATTTCTCAAAACCAGTGGATGCTCTTTAAATCGAAAAATCAAGTTAGAAAAAAGTGTCACAAGAAATGACAGATTTAAAATATAGTGTAAAAATAATAAAAATTGAAGAATTTTAAACAAATTTAACACAGAAGTTTTAATAAGATAATAACATTTTTTTTTAGTTACGTAGATCGAACTACGGATAAAGATTTGGGGAATTAACATTGTAGATCTTTAAATTAAGAGATTCAGAACAAACAATTGTCTTGTGGAAAAAATATTTATCAGTAAAACAATTCATTCTTATAAATCATGTGGCTGAAAGGGCATCCATATTTATATCGTATATCGTGTAATCATTTCTCTGTAGTTCTTGTACACGGCATTATTTCGCGTTGGATATATTTTTGCGAGAGATGATCAATGACCGAAATGCCATTCCCGGGAAAATTGCTGGCTCGTGCTCACTTGTTATTGTAGAACCGGCCCCAAATGTTAAAAGGGTTGACGATTGGGCATTAGATATTGCAGTTCCTGTTACTGTTAAACACTACGAGAATGTTAGAAAAAGGATAGCTGTCGTGTATATATATATATCTATCTAGAAAGGTTGGTAGATAAGGCTTGATCTTCGCGGTTCCACATTCTTTTTGAATAATTAAATAATTCCGAAATAAAAAATTAAGAGATGAGCATATTTCGACTCTGATTCAAATAGTTTATATTGTTGTGAATGTGTTTTTGATAATGTATCGTTTTAAGATCGTATATATTGATTAAGTTTCCTGTTCGTCCAGTGTTAAATATTTTCTAGAACTACGAAACACAAGAGCACAATGGCTGGAAAATAAAAAAAAGTACAAGACTCTGTCAAGTAATATCAAGGTTACTAGTTAAAAAGAAGAGAAAAATTTGATAGAGGTCAAAATAATTACTTTGACCTCTCGAGTGTTAAGACAAGTTGATTACGTCCGTTGTTAAATATGCATCAACAAAATGTGTCGAACAAAATTTGTATAGTGACTGTGAATAATATATATTACTGTTCATAAGCTGTGAATATCGAATAAATTAAAAAGAAAAAAAAAAGAAAAAGATTTATAGGAAAGATCAATCAAAAAAAGAATCCACGAGATACTCTAGATTAGAATGCGCATTTGTCACAAGAGTGTAAAAGGGAGTACAAGATGTGTATAATAAAAAGAATGAAAAGGAAATAAATGAGAAGAGAAATTTAGAATTTTAAGAGCGTACTCATCTAAAGGGATAAGAGAGAGAGCCTTAACTTTTAAGTGCGTAGCTTATTGTTAGTGTATATTTAATCTTTCGAATACCTAAATGTAATTATATTCCTGTAAACGTAATTATATTGTCGAGAATGTCTAAATGTATTTTATATGTCAACCATTGGGACATCCTTTTTCATAATTTTTCTCACACTGTCAGATTTATTTTGAGATTTCAAGCAAGATATACGGATCACACACAGGCAGTGAAGGAAACTTGCGCTATTTAAGGATTCCTCGGTCTAGATAGAGATCTAAAGACAAAGTCAGCAATCTCTATATTTTAGAGAAAAGAAAGCAGTTAACCATGTTTAATGAATCTAGTAATTTAACATCACAACATCTTATCTAGTGATTGGTACATCATAAAAACACTCGGTTACGTTAATTTCAGAACACGATTATGTAGAAAACACAAATGTGAGTTTCGAAAACTAAATGTTTATAAGAGAAATTGCGATGTCATATAAAACACTTGAGCAAACATTCTGAAAAGAAGTTGTTGATATTCAGTTTCCATGTACAAAATAAATAAATCACCGGAAAAAAAAAACAATACTTCATATTATTTTACCACTTGCCTATGTGATCGTACTTTTTTATATGTTTCTTGAATTACATATTTTATTTTTTAGTGAAGTTTCCAGATTGCTGTCTTTTGCTATTAGACATATATAGACAAATCAAATCGGTACCACTAAATATAAATCAAGTTTCTTTAATACAATGATACATGGTAATGTACAACCCCTTCAGATTAAAGAACGGTGTAACTTTATTATCACACACTGTCGTACAAAATTTTATATTCGCCGTGACATACAATGAACGACTTTGTGATACTTCAGGAATTCTTTGTCGGCTACGATGTAACGATTTTCTCTTCAATTACGAGTTACCCCGGATTAATTCGCACGACAAGTAGTACCTGAAATATAACGTACAACGCAAGGTCATCTTTTGACAGGTAGTCCACCTGCTTTGTCAGACTTGCGTCTTTGTGATCCTTGATCCTCACATTATAACAAATACATCATAACTAAAGTGAGTGCTTGTTCGTTCGTTACGATTGACAACATTGGACGCCCAACGTAGACGTAGGCTGATAATAATAACGTAGCGAGAAATATCGTTAGAGTCGAGCAGAAAATTCGCTTACTGAGCGCTACGTTATCGCGCGTCGTCGAAGGATGCCGAGTGGCCAACGGCAGTAACGCATATCACCAGACGATAACCGGCAAACCATGTTGATATTCATACTTCTGCAGTCTGAGGAACGCGGAAAAGTTCCGCTCATACCGTCATTCTCTTTTGGTCTACCGCGGCGGTCCACGTGACCCACTATCAGCATCTTCTCTTCTCTCTCGCACTTCCGCAATTTCTCTCTCTCTCTCTCTCTCTCTCTTTCCCTCCCTCTCGCCCTGCTCCTCTTCTCTAACATTGTCCGGAACTCCCCTCCTCGCTCTCATCCGCGCCTCCTCGCATGAGACTTAACACGCATACGCGATGTTCCGCGCGAGTCCGTCGCGCACCACCGCGTAAGCTTCGTCGCGCGGGCAGTCGCGATACCGCGGAACGGGGTCGATCGAAAGCACCCACGACGAAGAAGCGGGAGGTCCGAGGAAAGTCGCGAGGTGGTGCGAGAGGGATCACCGCGGCTTGCCGGTGGAGCCACCACCAGGCCGTGATTCTCGCGAGGGGTTGGTCAGGATAGGAAAGGGCAATTGTACGTCCGCGGGAGGGGCGACAGGGAAATCGCGTATTGACGCGTCTGCGTGGTCACGCCGGCGCGTTACCTCGCTGTAAAGAGCAGGGCGAAGTGCTGAGGGGCGAAGGGGTGTGATAGTCGCTTGGGGGAGAGGGTACGCTGAAAAGCTCTCTCTCTCGGGGGTCGGGCCAGCTTGAATCGCTCAATATTCAACCCCTCGCCGTACGGGAGCGCCCGAGGAGAGCAGCGGCTCCTCCAGACGGGAGCACGAATCGACCGTTCCTTCCTTTGCGCCCTCGCCCGCGGAGCTGTTCGATCGCGGCCGACGTTCCGCCGCGCCGTCAGAGGAACCGTTGCCTCCGAGTGGAAGAAGGCCGCCGACGGCTGTACAGCCTTCGAGAGGGATCAAGCGCTCGCGCGGGTGGCAGCGCATTTTCCTCACCACTCTCTGCCTGTCGTCCCCGGAACGCGTTCGGCTCCTCGTTCCGCACCTCGCGCTTCGTCTTTCTCGCCGTCGTCGATAGTACAGCGCAATGGAGGGCAAGAAAGTCGAACAGTTTTACACCCCGCCGCCGAGACTCGGTAAATGGGAGGGTTTCCGGGTCTTCCTGTGGAATTCTGAGACGGGGCAATTTCTGGGACGCACCGGCGCTAGTTGGGGTGAGTACTTGTCTCTGTGTGTGCGTGTCTGTGCGTGCTGTGCGTGCGTGTTCTGTTTCTTTTACGGTGTTTCCACGATGTTTAATCATCGTCGATGTCGTTTCGTCGAATCTTTGTGTCTTTTCGACCCGCCCTTTTGTCTTATGACCGCGCTCGTGAGGAGCGGAAGAGACCCCTTCGATCAGCGGGCTCGCTCATCGTAGAGACCACATTTCTCGCGACTTGTTTCGCTAGTCTTAACGTTAATATCGTTTCCTGATAGTATATTTAAATAGGTCACGGTGGTATATAATATAGAGGAACGTTATATTATAAAATGTAATAGAGCACAGATGTACAGGAGACGTTATTTGGAGATCGTGTTAGGCTGCAAGGGGCTCGTCATTTGCATTCAATAGCGCCATTGCGGTACTTTGGCGGTTTAATTTTGAGAGAGGCATCACGAATCTATTAGCATTCGAGGACGCGAAGTATCGTAAAATAGATGATGTTACCGATATTTTTATGTCATGCGTTTTCATTTTTCGTTCTCTTCGACTCCGTTATATATACACACACACATACACATACACACACACACACACACACACACATATATATATAGATGGATATATATTTCGCTTATTTCATAACACACATGTGAATTTGGAAAAATACGGATAATATTGTGTGCAGTTTTCGTAAGTGCAGAAAATTGGCCATTCAGAAATATGTTACGGACTAAATAAACGTGTATTAAAAGAACTTCTGTCAAATTGATTTGCTTCTATCATGATTTATTTGATCTTTTACTTCCACGCGTTTCATCTTTATCAGGGGAGTTATTGATGTGATATTTTTCTAAGCAGTATCAGTTTCTCGAAAGATATATGTCGAAGGTTATATACCGCGAAGTGTCGTTACGTAATAATACATAAAAGTGTTGGGAGTAATAGTTGAGTGTCACTGTTATATTTTTTGTATTGACAATTTTTGCCATGACATTTTCAGCATTTTACAGTGCTATTGCAGTGACATGGTTCTATACGTGGAAACCAAGTAGTGAAATGTGCGCGCAAAGTAGTTAAATATGTAGCAGAGATTGGTGAAGTTGAGTATGATTAGCTTATTAATCAGCATGATTTATAATGAGATTAAAGTAATTCTTGGAAACGTGAAAAAAATGAATGAATTTTGACATGGTAATAGAAGGATAAATGGATAATCTTACTTCAATGGAAAATGACTCGTGTAACACAGTAAAGTTTCCTCTTAATAATTATATTTTAAGATCCTTTGTTTCCTGGTATTAGTATTTTTATTCCATTGCTTGTTTAGTAACAATGTCTCTCTGAAGAAAATTACTTTAGTCTATCTCTCTTTCCTTTGGTCTCTGTCTTTAAAAGCCACCATCGGTTTGCGCATTTAGATTCGAAGTTTATATTTTTGTACATAATTTGCGTTGGCTGCCTTTTAGTTAGTGCACACGAGTTAATTTACAATCTAGGATGACACTAGTCGTAATGTCGTGTTATTACAGGAAGCGTGAAGGTAAAAAATTGTCCACCGTTGGCGAACCGATTACGTAAGATATAACCTCGTCGAACGGAAGTGTAAGATGTAATACTTTTATAGCTAATTGTTGTTTATCGAAGACTATATTTTTTTTTATTTTATGCAAATGTAGCCTTTCGCGAGTTGATCTCCCTCGAAGGAATGTTAAATTGATTCATGTTTTAAAGAACTTTTTTGCCCTTTACTTAAAAAGAACAATGTTCTCCTTGGCAGAGTAAACGAGAAATGTTTTGTACAATAACTTTTCAGTAACAAACTGCTGATTTATCACAAATATCTCTCAGTCTGCGTTTTATGTTACGCACATCCTGTTTTGATAATGCCGAGTTCTTTTTACACCTTACTGTGTGTTGGGGCGAAATACTTCATATGTGCAGACGGATTAAGAAAGAAAGAAATTAATATAAGGATTATATTTCTGAAGCGCGTGTTTGTTTAATAGGATCAATAAAAACATTTTCAAATAATACCTCTTGTATTTTTAATAATATTAATACTGGCTTTATTTTATCATGTTTGATAATTCTAACATATTTATTAAAAGTAACTACAATATATATGAAATTTACACAACATGATAACGAAATATTATAAATCACAATGTAACATTGTTATCTATATCTCGATTTTACTATCTCGAATTTATTTTTTATTTTTATTCATGTCAATGCACTCAATTAAATTAATGATTCATCCTTGACCCAAATATATCCACTGTTGCTTTATACATCCGTTGCAAAATTATTTAGTAATTAATAATTAACGACAGAGAGTAGATAATAATCTTAATTTGATTTATAAATTAATATTAATTTAAATAAAAACCTATAAATGAAATTAAAACATGCTAAATGAAGAAAGAGATTACCACTATTGATTTATTTTTGTTATTTGAATTGGACGATACTTGTCGTTGCTATATCTGGTAATTCATGACGATCATGAAGATGATCATTATTGCAAAAGAATAACTTTCGTAACGAATAGAATACATCGTAACGATTACTACATTGTCATTCAATATTTTGTGGAAGATCACAGAAGATTTACAGATCATCAATTATACATATCTTTGGTTATTTTACTTCAAGAACGTACCGTTTCCCATATTGATTCTTCAACATTTAACGACGATTGAGTCTCTTGCAGAGACTTTAGCTCACCGGGAACTATTAAGCGTACTTTTTTTTGTCTATTACGTTCGTAAAATATTACGATGCAACGACGGCATTATATACAATATAAAAAAAAATAAATAAATTGTATCAAAACACGCAATGCTATTGCACATCGTGCGTCATGAAATCATTACTGGATCGCTGATGAACGGGAGGTTAATATGCGGCTAATGTTACGTAACACTTTAGCGAAGACTATCGTCAGGAAGCTGTCGCAAGGAAAGGACATCTGCAGATTCGAATGTTAGGACATTAAATCTTTTCGATTATCAGTCCAGATGAATTTACCTAACAATGAATACATGCGCATAAATAAATAAATAAATAAATAAATATATAACATCGTTTAATTTGTTTGATATATATATGGAAAAAAATTCCCACGGATCAATTACTATATATAAATCGATAATAATTATTGAAATAATACATTGAATACGTATTACACGCGACAGAATGTTCATCCAAACGGGTGTGTTTCGTTTTAACGTTTCAACAACTATCGTTATCTTTAATTGATATATCCAAGTATATAGAAAAATTCGCGGAGTAAGAAATCCTTCAGCTGTTCTACCATTGATTGTACATACGTTACAATGTACGTCAAGTCTGAAAAGGATCAAGTAACTTTAACAACGGGCAGTTGAAATCGCTCGGATATATTCAAGCTTATAAGTCGCATCCCTTCCTAGCCACCGGTCTTACTCTATTTTTTCTCTCCATTTAACCCTCGCCCTTTCTCTTTCTCCTCGACTTTCTTTCTCTCTCTCTCTCTCTCTCTCCCCTCTCCCCCCTTTCTCTCTCTATCTGCCTTACCCTCTAACGCACTCACTCACCCTCTTCCTTTCTCTCTCTCTCTCTCTCTCTCTCTTGTTCTTGTTCTATTGCTGTTTGTCTATTCCCCTTCGCTCTTCTATTGCGGTCGATCGACTTCCGTCGAAATCAATAAGAGCCGTCTCCGTTACCATCTCGCAGAAATGGTATGGTCTGATTTCTATACTGGATAGTGTTAGCGTCTGCGCGCAGCCAACGCAGTCGATTTTTGCGGCCGAATGTCCTACATTCGAGTTCAATCCTGCGGACCTTTTCCGGAAAAGACGGAAATAGGCTTTCGCGAAACTGCTCGCACTACAACGCGGTTTCGTTAACGGTAAAAATCGAGTTAATGACCGAGAGTAATAACATTAGTGCGACGGGCGAGTAATGAGAAACAGGGTCGACGTCGGTGTCCGACGTGTTAACATAAATTGTATGGCAGTTTACTCGTTCAGAGCAAACTTCGATTACATTATCCTCGACAACGTCACCGTAGATTATCGAAGTTGACGTCACTCTGCCCATTCGTTGCAGATAAGAGAAGGCGAAAGGCTCCACATAACCGCGTGAGTAAGTTTACACGTTGCCGATCACGATGAAATTTTACAAGAGAATACAAATTATCGAGAAGGATCTGCAAAGGATTATGTGCAAGCGTTTTCTACCATTAGATTTTAGCAAAAGCATTACAAAACGTAGCGTTACATTTCACTTGTCTCATGATGAAGAAATAAGATTATTTATACATGTATGAATTAAAGACGACACAAGAATGCTAAATTATAGCCGGAGTAAATTGAAATTGCAACTTTCTTTTTAATTTTCTTACAGCGTACCAATGGTTACGTAATACAACAGATGATGTCTCCCATACAAGATGCGAATGCGAATGAAATCAATGAAAACATGAAGTTTCAGTAAAACTGTCGTTCTTTATTCATCATCAAAAAGCAGAGTTCCAACGACCTACTTGACGACAGAAACGGCAGTCAGCTCGCGTCGCCGCATTCGGCATTGAGTCGATCGATATCTCGAAAAAAGCCATGGGAATGTTACGTTGCCGTAGTGACTTCATAATGACGTACAACTATTAATACGGAAAGTGAGACACCGCACGAGTTGCTTGTCCTCCGCGACAGTTGCATTGTTCTCGCGCGCGATCCCAATCATTTCTGCAATTAATTTAATCGCGAGTTCGGAAAGCTGTTGCATTCGATCGGTGGGATGGTTTCGCGCCGATTGCTACCTTAAACATTTTACGATTCTTCTTGACGCGACGCACTCGAGTATTCAAAGTAAAAACGATCATATTTATTTCCCGTTATGGAACGCATAGAGCACACACACACACACACACATATGACTCTCGGGTGCTTTATTCGTTCAATTGCTCTCAAAATGATTTTCTCTCTCAATCGTGTCATGACCGTCGTGAAGACGCCGCAGTCGATAATTCCTCGAGGACATATGACGACTCATGCGCACGCGAACGTATATTCGTCAACGATTTGTGTGTAACAAACGCGTGGTATCGCTTACCCGATACTAATTCAGGCCAATTAGGCGCCGCATCATAATTGTCTCGGTGCTCCACAGCCTTCGGCCGGCAAGCAAGGCACAGTGACGATAGAAATTACGCTCGTAAAATAATTGCAATCGATCTCGGTATATTAATTTAAGCCTCGACTATATATTCCGCGATATGCGTTGCCATTCTTTTTTTATTTTTCTAAATAAAACGTCAGCTGTGAACAAAATAGCCGCGCAGCTAAAGGAGCCTTAACACTTAATTTTAGCCGTGGTAAATTACACGAGGCCGGTTCAAATTGAACGTTCACGAAGGAACGAAGTCCGATGAGAGTGTATATGCTATATTTAAGCAGCAATTTGAGATCTACTGGATTCTCAAAGAGCTTGCACGCGTATCGCACAAGTATCAAGGGCGGGATTTAATGTACATGTATACGAATAGAAATCATCACTCGCACTCTCTGTGCGTAGAGTGTCCCTACGGTATTGTTATTCCGCAGATTTCTCAATAGAATTTACGTAACACACAGTCGTCTTCGAAAGAAAGCATCGCAAGGAGGCAAGGGAAATGTGTCCCTCGGCGCGTGTTATAATGCGCTAATCGAATGCGAATTAGAAAAAGAACGCGTTGTCTAAAAGTTTAGCGAGCGAATTACGACGAGTAACAAACGACTTCTCTTTGTTTTCGCGTATCGCGACGACAAATCCGACGTCTCCGTGCGTCTTCTTATGCCGACAATTATGTCTTTCAGCTAAGATCTTGCTGTTTTACGTGATCTTCTATGCCGTCCTGTCGGGCTTCTTTGGCGCGATGCTCGCTGTCTTCTACCAGACGTTGGACCCGAACGCGCCGAAATGGCAATTGGACAACTCGCTGATCGGCAGCAACCCCGGTCTCGGTTTCAGGCCTATGCCACCCGAAAGCAACGTCGAGAGTACTTTGATCTGGTACAAAGCCAGCGACGAGGGCAATTATCTTCACTGGACCAGGGAATTGGACAAGTTCCTGGAAGGTGAGACCGTCTCTTCCAAATCATTATTCCCAGCACGAGTAACGTGACTCAACGTGACTCAAAGTGACTTTCCATTGCGCTTACCTCTTCGAAAAAATATTCCAAATTGAAATGTTTGCCCAATGCACAGAATATCAGAGGCCGGCTAGCGGCACGAACGGTTACGAGCACCGAATGAATTGCGATTACGGCAAGGCACCGCCGGCGGGTAAGGTCTGCGACGTAAACATGGCTACCTGGGGTAAATGCACGAAGGAGAATAAGTACGGTTTCAGCAAATCTGCGCCTTGCATTTTCTTAAAGCTCAACAAGGTTTGTAGCACTCCGTCTTCTCCACGTGTAATGTGCCTTACCGAACTGTCGTTACTCCCCTAGCGCTCCGAGGAGCGCTTTATTATTTGCACAAAAATTATCTATTTACACACAAATACGGTATTTCATTACGGTATTGCGATTGACACGATAAAATACTGTCCCGAATTGTGCCTTCAGATCTTCGGATGGAAGCCGCACTTTTATAACGATACGAAAAATCTGCCGTCTTCGATGCCGGTGGATCTTCAGGATCATATCAAGCAGGAGGAATCCGCTGGCAGACTGGATACCGTCTGGGTGTCCTGCGCCGGTGAAAACCCGGCCGACGTGGAGAACATGGGCGCGATTCAGTACATACCGCGCCGGGGATTTCCCGGCTACTACTTCCCCTTCACGAACACCCCGGGATATCTGAGTCCTCTCGTCGCTGTGTTCTTCGAGAAACCCAAATGTACGTTATTTCCGCCGTATCCGATTCGATCGATTCTGCACGAGAAGACGCCGATCTAAGACGCACGAGATCATCTTCTTCTTCGTGCACGGAGACGAACCGCTCGAGTATGACCGGCATGACTCGTTCGTTCTCATTGCAGACGGCGTGCTCATCAACATCGAGTGCAAGGCATGGGCGCACAACATCATCCACGACAGATTCGAAAGGCGCGGCTCGGTGCATTTCGAACTGATGGTGGACTAAGCCCGGCTGCTTCGGCCAATCGTTAGACCACCACCGCTACCAACCGCGTCCACGTAGGAAGCCGCAAAAAAAAAAAAAAAATAGTAGAGGACAGAGAGAAGACGTTTCTTTTTTAATCTGCCTCGTTGGCCGACCGCGATCACACCCTGTGCCATCCGGTTTTCTCTCTGCCGACGATACCGCCCCGGATCAGCCTTACTTCTTCTCACCGTCGTCATTTCATCGTCGATTCATCGTCTTCGTCATCGGGCACTCTACAACGACCGCGACACCTCAGTCCGTCTCTCCAAGTCGTTCGCCAAGATAAAAAGGGAGACATGGGAGCAAAGGGAAATGGGATATATATCGAGGGGGCTAAAAAAAGGGGGAAGAAACAGCAGCTTCGAAGAAGTGTACGAAGAAGAGAACTCAACATTAGCGATCGACTACAATTCGACGTGCACAAAACGAAACGGGGAAGGGAGGGTGGGAGGGGTCGAAATAAACAGTCCCGCACAAAAAGCCGGGCGGTATCCTCCCTTATTTCTGCCAGGGTCGTGTCACGGGGAGTGATCTCGACCATCGACGGCTACGTCGATCGTTCGCAATACTACTTCATTCGCGCGTGCGCGCGAGAAAGAGAAACAGGGGTTAAAAATAAAGAGAGAAAGGGAAAAAGAAAGAGTGAGAAAAAGGGGAAAAAAGAGATTCTCCCTCAGTTTCAGAGCCCACCGCCCGTTCCAGTTAGTACTCTTATTAAGCTTTTTCGTCACACATGTTCCTTTCCACGACGACGCGAGTTCGGCCGACGAGTCGCGTCGACGCGGCACCGCGGATGATCGATGATGATCTTAGGTTTGGCCATGTAGATGTTTTAGATTATAGCGTATTTCTGCCCGCCGCTACGACACATCTCAAGAGAGAGAGAAAGAGAGAGAGAGAGAGAGAGAGAGAGAGAGAGAGAGCGAGGGAGCAAAAGAAAGGGAGGAAGAGGAGAGGGAGAGAGTTCTCACAAAGTGAAACTCAGCGAATTCTTAAGAAGAGAAGAGCAAAGGGGTACAAGTACGCGTTAGGCTTGGTTGGAGTGGTCGCTGTCGAGGGGCAACGGCTGAACGTAGCTCACGTGACTTCAGCGACGATTGCGAGCGATACTGTAATCGAGTCTCCCGGGTACATTAGCCAAAAGTGACATAAAGCTGCCATCCGTCAGTATCCGAAGCGAAGCGTCGAACGAAGTCGCGCGAGAGTTACGCGCAGAGTCTCACAGCCCCTCTCTCACCATCTCTCCGAGCGTCATCTGTATTTGTAAGATACATAGTCGATTATTATAGTTGACAGTTGAAGAAACGTAGGGAGTCGTTGAGGAATTTCCGTTTATCAAAATACGATCGAGCTTTACATCATACCGAGGTATAGTGTAGTATATATACTCGTTGATTTGCAATCGGAACGATTACAGAGTGAGGAGATCTTTCTGATTTATACATTGTTGTTCTCATAGCGACACCGATCGGGATTTTCTATTTGTATCGCTTCGCCATAAAAGCTTTCACGTATGATACTTGTGTCGCACATGTTACTTGTATTCCTTTGTTCCGGATATTTTCAATCAATTGAGAACATTGAGATTATAAGAGATTCTAAGAAATCGAAATCTGCTATGTAGCGAATATCGTGAAGGGCTGTTACCAAAGATTTGGGGATTAAGAGCTTGATGAGGCGATCGATGGTTGTTGCCACTCACACATAGTGGTACGTTGAATGCGACTGACGACCTAGGATTCTCGATGTGACGGAATCCGTAGGGCTTATTTTATGCGGAGGCACTCGGATTCGCGAATTGTTGAATCTACTGATTTTTGAGCTCATAACTGCTTGGATTTGCGTATTCTTGGACTGGCAAGTTTTTCCAGAAACAAGTAGTATTATCAAAGGAACGTGTTTCGGTCTTCAAATGTCACGATAAAATACTATATATGTGAGCGGGATTCAAGGTACAATGTGGTCAGACGTGACACTGCCATATCAGTTGCGGGTTAAGGCTTCTTAAACAAACTGATAAATGGTAACTGCTTAAAAAAAAAACGAATGAATTGTTCGAAGTCGTATGCAGAGAAAAAGAAGCCGCATTGTAGAATCGGATAGCTAAACTCTAGCTTGCAAATTTATACGCATCAGACTGCAGCACTGCAACACGTGCGAAACTCGTCGTGGTAACTCGAGCTACAGGAAGGAAAGAAACAATGTGTTCCCACTTACTTATTATTCCAAGAATCTCTTATCTGGGGATGTATGAGGGCAAGAATCTGCACACTCAGGAATCTATAAATTAACAACAAGATCAACAGATCCGAAGATCTACGCGGACCTAAGAATCTAATATTAAAAAAGAGAACAATTACGGACACGAAGATTCGCGAATGCAACAGTCTGTAGGTCCAAGGATCTATTAATTTTATTAATTGATATTTTAAAAATATTTTTGTGATTAAACAGATGAAAAGAGAGCATTGCAAACGCTTCACCAGTCTCACATTGACAAGATATGTTACGATAGTATAAAGAAGCTTTCACACACACACACACGTTCAGTATTTAAGGCTCTGAGAGAAAAGCTGCTTGTACATAATTTCTACAAAAGAGTTTAAAAGTGTCTAAAGGTCCGGAAGCAATTTCGAGGAGCACTGGCGCGATCAGTAATTACCGCATCTTTAATACGAACACGTCGATTGTATACTGATAATACCAAAATGTTATAGCAACGATATATCGATACTTATCAAAATATTGAACCTGTTAAATTAATAGTAATACCGCTTGTGGTAGCCCTTTACAAGTACTTAAAACGAGATTATTTAAACTATTGTTTTTTGGATGTACTTAAATCAAAGAGGTTTCACTGATCTCAAGAAAAAAAAAAAAAGAAACAACTGTCGATATATCGTATTAATTATATCACAGTCAAGCGTTCAGCCCCGATCGACTGGCGGCATACGAGAATTTATATCGGTTTCGTTATGACTATGCGCCACATACTATACGCCACATAGCGCGGGGAAGAATGCATATAATAGTGCTTAGTGCTAATTCACACCAATCCTGCGAGTCGTTGAGTTGAGTTGATTTGATCGAGAGAGGAAAAGTCAGAAGAGCTGCTCTTTCCGCATCGACAAGACGTCGGGAAACGAACGTTTTGCGTAATCGATCGATACGGGCACTTTCTGATGAAGCTGGAACTTGCAACTGAAGAAATGATATATATATATATATATATATATCGTATATGTGTATATATATATATATATATATATATATATATCGTGAACTCTCGTGTACAACTTACTTTATGCAATTACGTTACTATTAATTATTGAGCGACGATATTACCATGTAATATTAGTACTTACCTTTTTAGAACGTCTTGTCAATGTTTAAGAGTCTTTAAAAACGTCTTAAGGTCTTTAAGACGGCGTGTTAGGTAATATATATAAATGCGTTCACAGAGTGATAAAGATTCTTGAAACTTAGAAATTTTCAATAAATATATCTTATTAAGATAAATATATAGCAAAGTATATACATATTGGTTGAATATAGATTTATATCTGAACTTTACCAATTCAATTCGCGAAAGACATATTTTATTTATGACCAACCCTCTTTTATATTGACATTTACTTTTATTACTTTTACTCACACACTTTTATTCACACAAGAGACCGTGGATTTATGCAACGCCTAATACAAGTCTGCTTAATTTAAATAGATTGGCAGTCGCCCTGGACTAAATAGATATCAAGTCAAAGTATTTTTAAAATATTTCCTCTTGTGTTTCTCGTCTTTAACTTATTTGTAGGTAGATTTAATAGTCTACTTGAAGAGATAATATAAATTTTTAAACACATTCTTAATAATTCAAAGATATATGCTGGACTTGTAAATTTTTAAGTTTGTGAATTTAATTTATAGCATTCGAATTCACAATTTTCTTCAGGTTTTCGAATTATCGGATTTCTTATGTTAATTCTTGATGTTAATTCTTGTTCTTAATTTTATAAAAATCTTATGAAATTCCTAATGCGATAAATGGTTTTCTCTAATTTATAAATTCTGTGATCTACAAATCCTCCGATTTATAAATCCTGCGACTCATAAATTTATAAATCGATAGATTCTTAAATCGACAGATCCTTGCATTGAAAGATTCGTAGATTCACAGATTCTTGGATAATCGTCGATGGCATTGTTAAAATCCTAATAACGATGAAAGGTAAAGAGGAAGAGAAGAAAAATCATAAAAAAAGAGAAAGAAGGGAGAGACGACAAAGATAAAGAGAGCGTGGATGAAGAGAATATAATATATTATAAAAAAAAGATATTATTACACTTACAACCTACACATCAGGGCGGCTACATATTATTCATCATTGTGAATGATCTGTTTCTAATAATGAACATCTCTAACTGTTGTTGAAGTATGAAAATTGTACTAATCACGCGCATGAAAGGAAGAAAGAGAAAAAGAGCGAGCGAGCGAGAGAGCGAGCGAGAGCAAGTGAATAAGAAAAATTTGATATACACGATGAAAAAGGTAAAAAACAACAAAGGAAAAAAGAAGAAAAGAAGCAACCTCAAATAACGCGTACACCGGGTTAAAAGCTGATTGTGTTTAAACTTCGTCAACTACCCGGATCGACGTCTGCTTTTCAAGGCCATCGAATCTTTATCGAGCCAAGAGCCAAGAATATTTGCATCGCGATCTTGGTTAGGTCAGGATATTGTTTGTTTGCAAATAACTTATGTTCCCCCCCCCCTGAGAGATCACAATTTGGGACGTGTAGCTGACAAATTGGATTTAATTTATCACTCGGGAAAGTATATGTTAGAGGAAAAGTCCCTCAAAAAAACGAAAATCACAAAAGCGAAACGGATTAAAAAGAAGTGAAAAAAAGAAAGAAGAAGATCAAGAAGGAACTTGTAGTAAGGTCCATTACACATACCGACACATTAGGTGTATATCCGTACTTACGTATATTTACGCATACATATACATATATATCCATGTTGTTATTGAGGATAAGCCAAAACTTTAATGTCCGAACGGCAGTGCTTTATATAACGGGAGATTATATTACTTAATTAACGAAATATTTGATTAGATAAGGTACCTTTTAGCGAATATGTTTAAGAGACCGATATATTATAGTATATATACATATGCATGCATTCTTGTTAAATCCTGTTTGTCGTTGAATTATTGATAAGCCATGTGTAGTGTAAGGTATCTAAGCAGTGTCTTATGTTGTAATACATACATGTTGAGTGACGCTTGTTACGGACGTAATCGACGTGTATGTAAGGATGTACAACGTTACTATAGTTCCACAGGTGACGCGAATCCTTTAGCGCGTACACGCGAGACGCTTGGATCTAGGGTGAATCAAGCCTGTGCTTCGTAAGGTTTGTTTTGCGTACTTAACATCTGAAATTAATCTTACACCTCGTCGAGACTCGCTTCACTCTTGACTCGAGCGTCTCGCATATATGTATATATAGGGTAACTATATATACCAATAATGCGGTGGATGGCGAAATGAGGAGGGCTTCGACATCATGTGTTGTTGCTGGAATTTATTAATTGATACTTCGAATAACTATCGTTTCGTGTATTGTCCATGTTTCACCAAAATGTTAAACGTTGACTGTATCTTGACGAAATACCGGTTGAAAACTTCGTCATCGAATGTCGAAAATAAATCTTCCCGAGGGAGATCTTATCGTTAACATCACATCACAAGAAATATGTGTATGCGTGTGAATTAATATCGCAAAATCCCGACGACCACTCGGTACGCCGATAATCGCAGATTATCGTAACGGCTCACTCCGTCCTCACCTGCCGTGTTGCTCGTCAGAAATGTGGCGACTCACTTAATTTGATATAACGTGTCCGGTATCGGCGACACCGTGACGAGGCCCGGCTCATGTTTCCGCGATCAACCGCATTGTAATTGGCAATGAATTGAAAGACTCAACCACATTCAACACGCGATTGCACATATGTGTCCTAGTGAGGCGGCATCTCCGCACAGGAAATTAGTTAAGATTCACGCGAAGGAATAATCTTCTAGAGACTACTAGCGAGTCCTACGAGACTACCACGATCGTCTGTGATCGGTTTTGCACTCTCCCTTTCGCATATTACACTTTCTTTGGCACTTTTCGCATACTTTCGTGTATACAGAGAGAGAGAGAGAGAGAGAGAGAGAGAGAGAGAGAGAGAGAGAGAGAGAGAGAGGAGGTTCATCATTGTGTGGGCGTGTACACACTCGAGACAAATCCGGGAGTATCTCAAGAGACCTTAGAGAAGAAGATACCGATACGCGCTTAGGTAGGAAGGATAAAGCAAGCCTCTCCCGTGCAAGTTCCTCCTCGTAGGGACGTGCGTGCGATATGTGAAAAATTACATTAGAAACCGCGATTGCGCTAGACATTTGGAGGATTATTTTTCTTCGTCATGTAGATAGAGCGCTTCAGACGACTAATGCTTGAAGCAGGATCTAGTATTAATTTAGGCATTTTAAGATTTAAGCTTGTTGTCGTTAATTAAAATAACGGTACAGACCCGCCTCGACAATTATTATTATTATTATTATTATTATTATTATTATTATTACTACTATTGTTGTTGTTATTATTATTATTATTATTATTATTATTATTATTATTATTATCGACGACCACCATTGTCTTGACGATTGACAAATCCTTAAGGAATCGTTGTCGAGCGTCATGCGTCATCGGCGTTGCATCCAGCGCGTTTTCTTTACTAGTGACGTTCGATTCGATTCAACGCAACCAGCCACAATGTTATTCGAGAATAAAGAAGGTGCTGTGTTTGGTTTATGAGCACAGGCCCCGCAAGCCACGGAGTAATAATTATTGTAATTACAAATCCGAGGAAGAAGTAGTGATCGTAATCGTGCGCTGAAAGAAGGGCGACACGGAGTTTACGTGTACGCTATTCGTCGTTAGGTCGGACGAACGCGATCCATGTGTGTGCGTGTGTGTATTTGACGTGCATATTGGTGATCTGTGAAAGATAAGAGAAGAACTAGAAGAGTGAGAGACCACGGATAGACACTCTCTCGTCTGGAGGCCAGTGATCGCGAAGACACGAACACGATTCATTTGGCGCGAATCCGTTTCGAATTCGTTCGGCGACCTCAACCGATGTTCGTTGTTTGCGTAGACAGTCGCGGATTTACGATGCTTCTTAGAGTTGCGTCCATCTCGAGCTTGACTCTTTTTCGGTTCGGATTTTCCGAATCACGATCGCTCTTATTCCATTTTCCGCTCTGTGTAACCTTGGCTTCGAAATGCAGACGTTATTGTAGACGGCGGAAGATTTAAGCATGATTGGCTAATAAGGCATACGATAGGCATGATTGTTGATGACATCATTATACTTGAAATGTGTTACGGAGAATAAATCGGAGAATAAATCGGACAAAATTGTCTGGGGATGTGTATTTCATTGCAAAGCGCATGTGTTTTCTTCGCATTACAAAGGAACAACCCTTTCATGTTTCATCATACAAATTGCAGAATTTACATTTATCTTAAGATTTCTCAGCCAAACGTCTGAATAGTACGTAGTAATTTTCCCCTTTAGATGGTCAAATACAAGAGCTTCCTGTGATTTTTTTAAATTTTTAGTTGCATTTTTAGTTGCTTGGTTGTATTTATTAATACTTATTGAATCTCTCTTGAAGTCTCTAAATATCAATTGTATTTTATCATGAGTCGCTAAAACGCTTTCGTGTGCGAGAGAACTCACTGCTCGCTGACAGAACCACTGCTGACAAATTCGTCAGCACACATGTTGCCTTACGTGCGCCTGCATGTACCGATTGCTGATAAAATCAGTTCTTGAGTTACTAAGTTCCCGGCAAGATCGACAGTCTGCGAGTGAAGCGTCTATTTAAAAATACGAATGCAAGTCGCACGCGCGACCCAGTTGTACGCGCAAGGATAAATTTCGTATTTCCAGTGTACTTGCGTGTACCTGACGCCATTGCTTGCATACACAATGCTACATACGTGGCTTCTTCCTACCATTCTGACCTTTTTCTCTCACGTAAGAACATTGAATTTGCGCGAAAGCGTCGCGTCTCGGCCGCAACTGGCAGAATTTCACAAATTTTTCGAGCTCTCTATGTTCGTATCCTCCGAGTGGAACTGACTCGTCACTTACGCGATCCCGGTGCGCGCGCGTGTGTCGATTTATATATAATTTCCTATTAAAGACCGACGGCTGTGTGACAGCCGTAGTGAGGAAGGTCTAGAAGACCCCGTCGCCACCCGCGCCATGAGAAATTAGCCGTGGTGTATCGTGGCTGATAAATATGCACCGGCGATGGATCCTCGCGATGTTCGCGCGACGAGAGGAAGTCGCGCTTGCACGAGGTCGGGATACTTAAGAAATGAGAAGCGACGCTGATTCTTCCGTCTCTTTTGCCCGAAGAGTTCGTCCGTCGGACGGCACACGGCAATGACATTAATGTCACATGACAAGATGGGCAGGATGTGGTCAATTCAGATCGGTCTCCGTGTGTGACTCACATTACACGCGCCTTCTAGCTCATCCCGGTGTGATAAAGGGAGTGGAGTGGACCGCCAATCGGACAGTCGCTGCGGGTCGCGCACACGCGTGCCGTCGCGGCTACTAAGGTCACACACACACAGGCTGACCTTAGCCCCCAATTTGCCGAACGAATCGGTCGAGGAAATCGTATTCACAGTCTCCTGAATCGCGACGGATACACGTGAATTGTGGCAGATTAGGTGGACAGGTGCGTTTGCTTGGCGCGCGCGGTGCGCAGCACGCCGCAACGCGGCTCAACGATTTCTTGTTTATCTCGCCACATACAGCACGATTATGAGCGAGGGCAGATTAAAATAAAATATCGAATAATAATCGACGTTTCGGATTATCCGAAAATTTCAAGTTCCTTCGATTGGATGATACTCAAATCCCCAAGCTAACTAAAAGCATTCTCGTATTTCGCGAGAGAAATTGCGAAAGAGAAAATTTATTCAATTTCTCACCTTTCGCACCTGTCGAATTTACATCAGTGTTGCAAAGGTGAGGTTGCATGCTGAAATTCAGAGAATCAGAAATTTAGAATCATATAATGATACTTAACGGCTCAACGAGCCGGGAAAATACGAATTTCTAATTTCGATCGTAAATACATTTGTTAATATTTACGTTTGTACTTCTCGTACATCGACAAGTATGAGTGAAAGCGATTGCTCAATGTTATATATTCACACGACCAATACCGGCTCTAGAAGTTTGATCGCCCCGAGAGCAAACTTCTTCCTACTTTTCCTCTCACATTAATATTTTTCTCATTTGCAATATTTAATAAATACCTAAGATCGAAGAGTAACTATCCTCGATGGAAAATATACAGTCCTCATTATTGATAAGCCAATAGCACTTATCATAAGCACTTGTGGCATCATTGTGCATGACGAACGTGCTGCATGCTATTCGCTGACTCACAGGCGTGGTCCCATGAGCAATTAACGGCGCCCCCGAGTCATCAACAAATGTTCATTGACACGAAGTCCAAATCAGGACCACCATGGTGGCGTGTCAGACTGCTTTTCGTAAAACTAAACTTTGGAAGTCACTTATGTCTTCGATATTCGTTTATCTCAGGTCATTACTGCATCAATAAATCCGTTGTTTCTTCGGTCCTTCCGATATTCTTCCCATTTTTTTCCTCCCTTTTTTGCTGCACATAAACCTACCCCTTAAACTTATCCCATTTTGAAGACAAGCGCATGAAGACATGATGCAAAAGAAAAAAAGCCCGAGCTCTAATGAGCGGAATGCTCGTTGGAGGAAAACTTTTATACACGCGTGAACGTCGGCACCATTATCACCAACGCAACGACCACCGTAGCAACGCTCGTATACACGTGCAAATGTGACACGTCATGGCAATGGAGCGACTGCTCGCCGAGGACCAGGGGCAGGGTGGAGGTAGAAGAGGACTCGAGCAGGAGTGAGTTATTCATTGAACGCGACGTACACGTCGCCTGGAGTTGTCTAGCGACACATATACACGCTGGACAAAATCGCCGCTGACTGAGGATCGCGGAAAGAGTCGCTGATGACAACGAGACTCGTACGTAACAGTACTTTACTGTTAGATTCATCGTACATACTATACGATTTTCGATATTCTGTCACTTTGTCACAAAACTTTGCGACAAAGTGGCGGAAGAAGCAGACAATTTCAGAGCTATTTTGAGCTGCACCCCTGCCAGTTCAGGTGGGCGTTGGCGACTTGGAAGAATTATTACGTAAATGGAAAATTTTCCGCGTGCGCTGTCGGAACTCTCCTTTTTCCAGCCGTTGACCCATCATAGTTCAACCAACGAATAGCTTCCGGCATGTCGCGGGCGAAAGAAGAAGGCGTTTGCGATTGATAAGATCATCGTCAAACGACAGGAACTAATAAGTTTAATGAGTATCAGGAGTAGAAATTATCTCACAGATATTTCAGATATCGCAGATCTGTCTATTTGCGCTACTCATTTTCACATGGCGGAATCCAAATTTACTCCGCAGGGATTTAGTTCGTATCTAATTTGAAAGATGTAATAGTGCAAAAAGCGTCAATTGACAAATCCATTGCATTGAGACCAGTTGCGATCAGACATAATATCAAGCGTCAATTGAAAAATACAAAAATAAATACGTGTTTTATGTTGTTCCCGTCTTAGGCTACACTTTGAGAATGTTTCTCGCGGTTCTACGAACGCGCATTATTCAGCTCATGAGTAATGTTTCCCCGAGTTCCTCCTCGTTGTCGCAACCAGAGAGTATTTCGTGTAAGATCAATAGCCTCTGTTTAAAAATTACTCATATTTTTATCTGTACAATTGAGCATATACTTTGCCAGAGATAGTTGCCGTTTTAAAGCATACCTATCACCTGGCGCTCTTCGCGGGCGTCGGCGCGAACGACGGTTCTTCCAGATTCGAATGGTGTGGCATGAGTCGTCCATCATCCAACAGTTCAGTTTGAATAAAATACTCAAGATAAACCGCACCGGAAGCGTTCACCATGATGGCTTCGCAAAAACCTGTCCTGATGACATTGTCAAAATTGTCTGTATTTTGTGAAACAACCTGTACCTACGGTTGTACACACCTGGGCCCATGAAGAGTTGGGTCCGAACCTGCGGTCAAGGAGGGGCAGAGAGAGAGAGAGAGAAAGAGAGAGAGAGAGAGAGAGGGGGGGGGGAGAGGGAAAGAGAGAGGGAGGGAGAGAGAGAGGCAAGAGAGTGCACAGTGAGGATGGCTATGTGGAGGAGGGAGCGAGAGAGGTGGAGGAAGGTCGCGACGCGCTCCGGAGCGTTTAGTCAACCTGGTGGCGCCGAAGAACCAACTGTCGGCGGCGGAGCAGCAACCTGCCGGAGTCGGAGTCGTAGTAAAGTCGCAGGAGGATAGTAAGAGAAAGAAGCACGAGTCGAGAAGCGAGGTGCGACGTACCTGCGTGAAGTATCCGAAGTGAAATACAGTGGCGATCGAATTTGAATCGGAGTTACTCGCGTGTTCTTCTACGTGGTACCGCGCCCGGTGTGTGCGGGCGCGCGCGCGTTCTGTGAGTCTCGCCAAGAGAGCTAGGAGAGAGAAGCCTACGGCGAAACAGGTGGAAACACAATGGTAGCCAAGGATCCGAGGATGGTCGCCACGGAGTTGATGAACCCGTACGAGAAACCACCGAGCATGTCGGTCAGCCAGTCTATGAAGACCTTTCTGTACAATCGTGAGACCGGCGCGTTCATGGGCAGGACCGCAAGTAGCTGGGGTAAGCAAAGGAAGGCGCAGTGTTGCCAGTTTTAGAGTTACTTGGTATCATGGAAAGTTATGTGGCTCTTACCATGGGCTTATGGTGTGGTACAGTGGGATATATCGATCCTCTGGTCGGTATCGATAGTGAACATCGTACTCGTCGATGTCGCGTGGCTCGAACAAGCCGAAGGGTGTACCCTTTAGACACGCTCAGCAACTTATGTTTCCGTTTTAAAATCCACGATGTATATTTTCATTCACGTCACGAGAGAGAGAGAGAGAGAGAGAGAGAGAGAGAGAGTGGCCATCATCAGCCATCAGGCTGATCGGGCGACGCTTCAGAAAAAGAGAATCCATTTTCACGAAGATAACATCATTTGAATTACACCATAACGTCTGGGACTATATCGGGGCGCTATTAATCGCCCTTATTTCTCGCTCTTCAGATATCGATATCAACGTTGTTAAAAATGAAGGATTAATATTTCGATATTATCCAAGTATTAAGAAAATTGAAAAGTGTGCCTACACTGGAGTCTCTACGCGTCTATGTCGACACCGTTGCATGCATCGCCGTGGCACGTTAACGATTCATCAGCAGAGTTTTACTGGTCATTACCGCATGTTTACCCTTAGCACGTGATGGTGTCAGTGACCAAGTCGTCGGCACTGTCGCGTATCGTTATTAACATTCAGCTGATTCTTTGCACGATAAAATATCATACTCTCAGATCTTGAAATTTCTTCATATCTTCATCGGACACATTCGGGCTTTTAGTTGCTTGAGTTGATACGCAAGGATCTGTCAAGGATCTTCCGAAAGCGGGAGAATGGGTGAGGCCGCTGCAACGACGATTCGATTCCCTCATATGCGTTTCTTAAAGTTTCGCTGAACACATACAAACGTTTAAAGAAGCGGAGAATGTCTTTGCGGTATTTTGAATGAATGACGATTGTTTTGCAATTGCGGTACACGGAGACTCGACCTCCCTTATCGCGAAAGTTTTCACGAAATTATCATCATCATATCAGCGTAATGCGAGTGTCTAGACGCGGTGTGTCTTCCTTGAAAATGACTGCTTAATAAAGATGAGAGTACTCGTGCGGCGTGTCGCGTGTACGAAACAAATAATTCGCAAGTTTCAATTAATTAGCCCACGTGAGACGCATCATCGTAGTCGATTATCGCGAATAGCGTGAACGCGCTTAATGCCTTATCCTGATGCCTTGGGGCGTGTTTACGACTGTCGCTATAGCGACCTTACCTTATTACACACCCACACCCTATGATTGAACACTTTGCGTGGGCCCTTTTTTAGGGTTTACTCGTAGAATCCTCACCGTCTTCCATAGTTCTGACGTCCGAACCGAATTTAGCTTGCAGCAAGTCGAAAAGACAAACTTTTAAATATCTCCATCGCTAATCGATTGGAGAATGAGAGAATACAGGATAGAATATAACGTCAATTGTTCTTGGATTGAATTATTTAAAACAACAAAATATACACGCACAAGCGTTAGTTCTTGCTATATTAAATAATTCAATTCAAGAAGCTGACATTCCTGACAGCTATAATTTTTACTTAGGTGATAGTAATGCTGAAATAAAAGATGGCAGAAGAAACGCAAATAATTTTATAGAAGAAATACTGTTCTTTTGAAATTTCGCATTATTGGTCATTTTAAACTCGATAGGTGTTTCTCAAAGTCTGTGACGAAAAAAATGACTAAACCGGCACAGGGAGGGACGTGTGCTCCTTTTGAACGCGCCGTTGGTCATGCAATATTTTAACTGGTTCAACGAGATAATCCAGGCGATTTACCGTGGCGCGTAATTTCAGATTACTATTGTAGTTTTAATAACGACCTAATGAATGTAACGAGACAATTCTCCCACGCGTTAGCCGTGATTCAGCGTGAAGGTCCGGTGTGATTGGTCGTTTCGACACTAATTTCGCCCCGCGACGGTATGAAGTGCTATCACGGTCTTTTTATGTCTTCCGTTATCAGTCACCGTGTCAGGTTTCCTCCGTTCGATCGCGAAGATCGCTCGGGCACTTAACAAACTGTGAATTTTCCGTTATTATAGTCCGCTTCATTCATCACTGAATTACTCCTTCATATCGATCATCCTCTCTTCTCAAGTTGGAGCAAATTTGTTGTCTATAAACTGGAATAGTTTCGTCAAAATAGCGAATCTTTTGCGCTCTCTCGGTAGTATCTTCGATAATTATTGTTCACAGAGTTAGAAATAGCAAAATATTCAGAATTTAATTTGCCATCAAAATAATGTCCTTAAAATGCTGTTGTATTCGCGAATATGCGTTCGCCTTTACAATACGAACTATTATTTATCAGTAACACATTGTGCGAGACATCGCTAACATCGCTGTTAGCTGCATTACTTGCTGTAAACTTCATTGTTACAAACGCTTCCGCAGAGACAAGTATGGGCGGCGGAAATGGAATTCTAGAAACGCCTGCACTGTAGAAATTCGAGACATTCGTGTTTATTCTTTCATGATTCATTGCCATTTATTTGTCTCGGTGTTCAGTCGCTTTTTATAATGCAATTAAGTGTTTATTATCTAAGGTATTTGTTATCTAAGAGGATTCTATCACGAATCATTACCGATGGCTCTTTAATCATAATCGAGAGAAAAATATAAGTAAATTCAGCGAGATATATATATGTTTATATATATATATCTTTTTTTCTTTTTTTTATAATATTAATAAAATAACAGAAACGTACGGAGCGAAATTGTGCGATGATAAAACAAATTAGTTATGTAGTTGAACTTGAAGACAATGAAGTTCATAAATCGCATTAACGCCACGTATACTTCGGTGTTTCTAGTTCTAGATTGAGATAGAAATATTTAAAAGGGGAAGAGGAAAATTAAGAGGAAATATTTAAAGGAAGAAGAGGAAAATTAAGAGGAAACGAAGCTAACGATTTCCTTACTAGGATTCGAAACAAACGACAGAGAAGAGGTACAAAGAGTTTTCTAAAATGATAGAACCTCCCTGATCTGATCTATAAATATAAATATAAATTTTATGTTCGAAGGAAGAAGATTAAAAAATGGACGAAATGAATGAAGGATTGAAAAATGATGAATGAAAACTTTAACTGATCTTTTATTGTTCTTGGTGCGGTATAGGAAGAAGACTTGTAACTTCAACTAGACGTATTAATTCGCGACATGTTGTTTGTTTCTGTTTAATTGGCTCAGAAGCCATGCAGCTTTGTATTTCCCACGAATTGCATTTGGCTTTAAAGGCGTTGGTTTATCCTTGATGCAGCAATCAACCTTGACACGTGGCCAATGTGAAAAAATCTCGAAGAAATTCTCCGTACAATCTCTCCTCACGTTTTTGCTTAAAAAGCTTTACCTAAGTGAAAATATACAGTGTGAAAATTTATTTTCTTATACTCTTACAGTGAAGCACTTGATTCGTAGTTCAAGGTATTCACTTTCAATTTCTACAGATTATTACGCAATCTCGTTACGTCGTTACATCACAAAAAGCAATCAAAGGCAGCTGTTACAGAATCATTGACGGTTCTGATCGAAAACACGAGTTTTCAACCAACGTTTTTCCGATCGTGACACTATCCGCATCGTTAAGTAATTACAGATCTTCTTAGAATCGATGTACCGTCTTATTTATAGCTGGTAGTAATCAGCCGATTGCCGTCTATAATGGATTTTAAATAAACGACTAACGAATAAAATAACTCACATCTCAATCTCTCAGGTTCGTCGTTGAATTCAATCATTAGTTTCACCAGAGATTCCCCGTCTGAGCGGCTCGCACCGTAGCTCCAATTCCCAAGATCGGTCTCAAGTTTGCAAAGTGAGCTTTGCGATTATTTTACATGGATCATCCGACAGAAGCTACGCACGACGGGAGGATCGGCGGAAAAACGGAATCGTCCCGTTCGGAAACCCGTTTTCCAAACAGTTCCACGTTAGCTCCTGGCGGAGGGTATGGGGAGAAAAAGACGGAAGCGCGAAGCGCGTCTGATTCGCGGCGCACACAACGCTTTGCCCGGTTGAATGGCAATTGTTAAACTTCCTTTAGCGCAAACGTGTACAACGAGGTCAATTGGCGTTAAACGGCGGCATTACGGCATTACATAACTTAGGGCCATTCCGAAGGGTACACCCACGCGACCATGCCGCGGCCTTTCGTTCAGCTGCAGATTACCTGAGACTGTCCGAATTGCGGAGGACACAGGTACCAGTCGACTGGCATAATAGGAAGGCCACCAGGCCATCCGCGGGATTCGGCCGAGTTGCCGGTTTTCGTTGAAAATTCGTCTCGAACTTTGGCCGTCCAAAATTCCAGGACATGCCTTACGTCTCACGAGAGTCCTTCGAGAATTCCGTGAATTTTTGCTCGATTCGATCCGATCATTCCTCGATGTTCGAGACCATGATTTTTGATTATACAAACATACACCTAACGACAAATCTCAAGTAGACATTATCAAAGCTAATAAAATCCCTCAAACAGAACAGAGAAACTGAACTGAGAAATTAAAGATTCCGTGGTGGACTAAACTGACGTTAGAACACAAATTGAAAGCAATAAACTCGAAACTCGTAAAAGCTGAGGCTGAGGCCGAGGTTGAAGCTAGGGAGGCACACGAAGGCGACAAAGGCTAAAGCTAAAACGAATAAAGCGGGAACTATGATCTACATAAGACACTTCGCGTCAAATATAATCGTCTCCGTTGATGCGTCTCCGTTCGCTTTGTTCCCGATGGCGCTGCTTGTTGTACAGTGATGAGGACTATCCGCGAAACGACGTCGTTGAATCGGCGTGTAATTGAATTGCTCCACTTGACCAGGCACTTTGATCTTCCTGCAAATTGAATCCGCAGTTAATACAATTAACCTACATTATACAAGGGGAGCCTGCGTACGAGAATCACTTTCTTCTGCACGCGACTTCGAGAAATACAATATGCGGCTGCAGCCTTGCGGTGATAGCTGTAGAAACGATAAGCTATCGCCTGAAGGAATTCTAACACATGTCGTGCCGATTCGGAGCACCTGAGCAATCGTGAACGAGAACATGGTTCGACAAACGAAGATACAAAGTCAACGGTGCAAAGCGACTGTTGCTCGAGAAATTTTCAACAGTCGTGCTGTTCCGTTTTCTTTGTTCTCGGAGAGAGAATATAGAAGGATACGAAAAAACGCACCGTCGACAGGATTTAGCGGAACTTAGCTTGTGCAAGCTGAAACTTTACATTTCTCCTTTAATCACTGCCATTTAATCAATAATGCTTCGCTCTGTTCACAGGCAAGATCGGACTGTTTTATCTGATATTTTACGGAGTCCTGGCGGCACTCGTCGCCATTTGTTTCTGGGGATTCTTTCAAACGCTCGATCCGAGAATACCAAGGTGGCAGCTGGAACGATCCATTATCGGAACAAATCCAGGTGAACTAACTTTGATTGTACATTAATAGCAGCGAAAGGATTAATAGCAATAATAAAGATTAAAATTAAAAACGATGCGCTTCGCAGGATTAGGATTCAGGCCGATGCCACCGACGGAGAACGTGGAAAGCACCCTAATTTGGTACAGAGGCACCGACAGCGAGAACTTCAAGCACTGGGTTGATTCACTACAAATTTTTTTAAAAGGTAATAAATATCTGCGATAAAAAAGGGAAGTCCAATCGTCACTGTGCCTTTTGTGATATTTCATTAGATTACATTACGCCCGGATCTGTTCTTGGACTTGGTGCTAATATTAACAAATGCGATTACAATCAGCCACCGCCCCCCGGGAAGGTTTGCGACGTTGATGTGAAAAATTGGCATCCCTGCACCAAGGAGAACAGATACAACTATCACAAATCTGCTCCCTGCATTTTTCTCAAGCTGAATAAGGTAGGTGATGTATCGAAATGTAAAGTTTAAATTACGAGTATTTATAGTGGAAATTTCGTGGATAAAGAATGATATGATTTCGTAAAAATATTATGGCTTTGGATTATGGATTTGACAATACATGGAATATTTTACAACGTCGAAAGTTCCACATTTCTCATAAGATTTGTTTCTCATAAGATTTGTGTTTGACAGATTTATGGTTGGAGGCCAGATTTTTACAATGACACCGAGAACCTGCCGGGCAAAATGCCGCACGATCTCAAAGAACACATTGCGACTTTGAAAGGCAACAATTCGTTGCAGCTGAATACGATTTGGGTGTCCTGTGAAGGCGAGAATCCTGCTGACCAGGAGAACATTGGGCCGATTAACTACTTGCCGCGGCGTGGTTTCCCCGGCTACTTTTATCCTTATGAAAATTCAGAGGGTTACCTTAGCCCACTTGTTGCGGTGCACTTTGTCAGACCACGAAGTATGACACAGGAACTTTTAAAATTGAATCTCATATTGTACTGGTACCACAAGTAGAAACGCAAAAATCCTAATCTCCTAATTTGCTTTGCGCTTTCAGCTGGAATCCTGATAAATGTGGAGTGCAAAGCATGGGCGAAGAATATCAAGCATAGTCGTAACGACAAAATCGGTGCGGTTCATTTCGAGCTGATGATAGATTAACGAAACCTACAAGCAGCCCTACACTTCCCGCGCAGCCTTCTGAACCAAATTCGACTAGCGTCCTCCAGGCTGTCGGGACAGCAGCTGGGCGAGTCTACCTTCCAAATATTAAAGTCGTGAGACGAACGTGTCTCTCTCCGACTCTGAATGACATTAATCGAGTACAAAAAAGAAAGAGAGTTCTTACAACAGGCGTTCCTGAAAATTCCAAGTGAACTGTATATGCACTGCTTGAAAACACGAATTTCTGAGAGTTCGCGTATATGTACGAGAGCGAGAATATTGATGAGGATGATTATCGAGATGATTATCACTATCATATTTCCATTGAATGAATCATTTTCGGAGATATCGCGATTTTTAATGTCGCATTTTAAACTTGTTCAATTCAATTTGGATAATATTAATTATCAATGTGATTAACTAAATATATTCATTAGAATATATTTTTTACTGCAAAAGAAAAAAAATCTGTAACAATCAGGTTGTTAAAATATTTATTAGAACATGCACAAGATACATAAAACACTGCTTTCTAAAGAAAAGCAAGTCGGTCTCTAAAATATCTACTTTGCTAATTTATCAAGGATAATCGTCGACAATATGTGCCGCCATTTTTCACCTACGATATTCTTGTCGATACTCGCTGCAAAGATTTGCAGTTTAGAAATGTTCTCTTACAAGTTCAATGTGAGTGCAATCGAGAGCTCTGGGAACGAACGAGAGGATAAAATAGTGGAATCTCAAAGGACCGTAGCCTTCGTTTATTCGTGCCTTCCTTTGCTCGTAAGCGCAAGTTATCTGTAAAAAAATCCGACCAATGTAATAGAATATAAAAGAATCTCATTTAAAGATCATTATAATACTCATTAGCTGCGTAAAATTTTTATAATCGGTCATGTAGATGAAAACTATCTGAAGACTTTCTCGATGTTTATATGACTATAGAAATTAATGTATTCTTATATAATATCATATGTCAAATAATGTCATACTTCTTATTGAAACGTCGATAATTTTTTTTCACCTAGAATATAATTAATCGTGAAATAGATGATAAGCGTGTATCTTTTATAAGCAAAGAGTATGAAACAAGAATGATGTATGTCAGTTTATGCTAAGATTTAAGATATTTAAATTCTATATAAATTATCAATGTATAGAAAAAATTTGCTAAATTCTTTACAAATTTTGAAAATTTTGATAAATGGCATATGTCACACACGCCAATATTTCAGCATAATGAAAGACAGTTTTAATGTAATGCAAAAAAGTTAAAGTATAATAAAAAAGATATATATTGACGTACTTCATTTATATACATATGCATATAAATATGCATATACATATATATATATATATATATATATATATATATTATTTCCACAAATGAAGTTTCAGATTCGGAATATCGATTAAATTGTATTTTGTAAAGATTATATTAGTAATAAGACAATTTTTTTCTCTCTTCTTTCTTAAAACAAAAAAAAGAGATAGTGTTCATAGGTTTGCAGTATATAGAAATAACAATATGAAATAACAATAATGGCTTAGTCCAAAGAAAATGTATTAAGCCTAATGACAAAGATTAATGACAAGAAAACAATATTATTTTGTATGTTGTTTTATTCCATGTAAAGGTATCGACACCATTTTGCTTATTCACGTAAAATTATGATTTAACACGCACGTGAAAGTGTTTGTGAAAAAAAAAAAGACAGCGAATAAATTTCAGTTTTATCTCAGCGCAGTTAATGTACAGTGTACGATCTGTGTAGCGTATTGTAATTAAGTCGTAATTAAGTTGTAATTATTTGAGCGTAATCGTTAGCTAATAACTAATAGTAACTTTCTTATCCGGAAAGCAATATAAGAATTTTTCTCTTTCGAAATGTATGAGCGAAATAATACATTGTAGATGATTTTACTTTTCTATCAAACTTTTTTTGTAATTGTTAACATGCGTAAGTTTGCGTACATTTTTTCTTCGTTCGATCGCGAACGGACATTTCCCTCTGCAATATTTCTTTATAGAATATTAGGCAACAATATTAAATTGTTGTGGTAGTATTAGCAGAACATTATTTCTTAGTTATATATTCTAATTGTCTCAAAAGCTCAGTTTACAAGAAACGATGGATTCTGTAGATGTTTTTAGTCTCTAGTTATCGATAGTTTAGTCCTCAGATATCGGTAGCAGTAGTTGATTCATTGTGTGCTTCTTTTTGATCGACTAGGCGTAAACACGATCTTTTTCATAGTTCTACGTATAATTTAATAGATAGATTGTAGAATCTTGAAGAATATTGACTGCTATTACCACCGCAGCATATACAAGAGTAATTTTTGCAATATGACAGATTTCGTAACTGAAATTATACCTCAAGAGACATCGTAGGTACAAATACCTTTTATCTTACGGTACAATTTATTTATTTTCAATTTTACTCCCCGTTTTTATTCGTTCTTTCAGCCATAAATGTCGTGTGTGTTATAAAATAAATGTTGTTTTCACGTAAAACAAAACTAAGAAGCAGTTTTTCTTTTTACATTCTCAATTTTTGCATAGCTGCTCAATAGCGTACACTTAGGAATGTCAGGAATGTTCTTCATACTAAAAAAGTATAATTTTATACGTTTTATTGGTGTACCACCCGTAATTCTCTATGTAACATTCTTTACGTGTTAAATGAAGAGTTTTCTCTTAGAGCGTGTGGACTATCTCGCAAAATTGGGAGACGGAGAAGGAATTAGAGATATGACAATTAATACGAGATAAGATTAATTCAGGAGTTGAGGGACAAGAAAATAAATTAACACAATCACGTAACCATAATAAATAAATTAAGGATTACACACGAGGCGCTCACCATTGCCTAAGAAAAAAGGGTTTATACTTATCTGTCGGATTAGCTTTCCATCATCGTCATTTATTTAAAAAGTAATAATTACTATACGGGTCGCGACACATGTTCTTCATTTTATACAATTATTTTACCTACACGTTACAATAAGTACCAAAACACTTCAACAGGCAGACGATTCATATTGACGATTCGAGCATATGTATATTTTGTCGAATCAAATTGGATATGCATAGATGATCCAAGGAGATAATATAGATATACAGAATACGTCAGAAATATTAAAAATTTAACGCAAATTTAATTTGCTAATATTTAAAATATAAATATTAGAAATATAAATTTTTTTATTTACTGCTATTTGAAGTGATTTAAACTCATATTATCGAAATAAAATCTTAACATAAGAATCGTTCGTTCATACTTTTAGAAAGGATTCAATCTGTAACTTCTTTTACAAAATTTAATCACCGAATAAACTACCCGAATCGATAACATTTCGAGTTCTTCAACTTGATTTTTATTTTAATTTAATTAATTTTTACAGTATGTTCGAATAAGTCGATGAAGAGGCAACCTCTTCATCGAAACAATCTCCGATTTTGTCAGAATGACGTTAATATTTGATCTAGCGGCTGAAAGAGCTCGAAATCATTCCGATTCATTAATTAACCGATTAATTACGTGTACGGTATCCCTAAAACTTAACGAATTTATCAACCTACTAATTTCTTCTAGGCGCGAGCAATTGTCCGTCATCGTGACTGTGTGTATGTGTGTACGTGTGTATGTGTATGTAAAGATCCAGTCACACAGCGCTTTGGATCCTCCGTTCAAACGTCTCAAGGCTTCCTAATTGATATACATCGATGGAACTGTAGAGTCGTAGATGACAGCGCGCCAAGGGTGGTGACGATCTCGACGATCGTCACTGTGTGATCACTCGTCAACCATCAGCTCGAAGTGCACCGCACCCTTCTTTTCGGATCTATACGAGCTGTACTGGATGTTCTTCGCCCATGCTCGGCACTCTACGTTGATGATCTGGTTTCCTGCAGAAACAGTTCAATCAGAATGTTTCATTCGCGTAGTTTCGATGGACTCGTTCTAGATGAACGATCACTTGAACACAAATTCTCTCTTTTATTAATTACAATTCCTCCATAAATACCGTTTTAATAATTTTTTTTTCAATATCTGTATATGTTACTCGGACAAAGGAGGAAAAAGGAGGAATAACGTAGACAATTCACGGCGACAGTTCAGTCGCAACATGAGCTAATGTTTAACGGTAAGATATGCAATCAGTTGCAGATCAGAATGAAATCTATTGTCTCAACGCAGTGTTCTCGTAACCAAAGTGTGAAGTAACATTTTAGGAAAATAGAATTAATCCGTATATGTAGCTTTAAGCGAGTGTGCTGGCCGATGACACCTTTCGACGACCGATACCGTGCTGCAACACACTGGCTTTTACCGGTTTCATCTGGAGTGCGTCATTTGCTTGCGAGTCACATGAACCGGTCAATGTTGGCGGATTCAATAAAAAATTATGTATCGACACATGGCGCATTTTAAGCGCTCTGCATGTGCAGCCTGTCGAATGGACATTAGCGAAAAATCGGCTTCAGTGCGTTTTTTCAAAAGTACGCACAGAAACGCTAAATTGTTTGTCAAGGTTTGAATAAAACCGTCGCTCTTCTATATATGTTTAAATCTCCGAACATGAAAATTTGTAACGTCAGCGTCAAAATTGTGATCGACATGAAGCCAGTTTTTAACGCTAAAAATTAATATTCCGTCGGATATTTTTGTAATTTTTAAAAGTATCATTTTTAAAGTCATTTTAAAAGTATCATTTGTAGAACTGCGTATTATTTTAAATATCAGACGACCCCGCAACAAGATCTCCGTTTAAATATCCACGAGAAAAGATCGATCTTGTCAGAATAAATATACCTATTTCTCGACTCTTACCGATATCAAAGCGCGGTATGTAAAGTGATCTTAATATCAGCTTACTTGTCGGCCGAAGGAAATGAACGGCGACTACCGGACTCAAGTATCCAGGAAGATTCTCGTACGGGTAATAAAATCCCGGAAAACCATGTCCCTTCGGATAATAGTTCAATTCGCCGATGTTCTCATTGTCGTGAGGACTTTCCCCCTTGCAGGACACCCATACGGTGTTTAGCTGTAATGTAAAGTAAACACGATCTATATATTACGCGATCTCGCGAAATCACAGTCGAGCACACATCTTCAGGGCACAAAGCGACCGCGTTGCGAACCGATCCGAGAAAATATCACGCGTTTCGTATCTGAACGCGGAATTTCTTTCTCCCGAGCCTCGATTTAATTCACTACTGACTGACACAATTGACTGACCGACTAACTAACCCATGAAGTGTTGACTGACTTTATGTACTCGACAAGACTGCCCGGCATTTCGGACGGTAAGGTCTCGGTGTCGTTGTAGTACTCGGGAATCCATCCATATATCTGAAAAGTAATGAAAACAATTTGGAAGAAATCGTGGCTGTAGGATGATAATCCTACACTTTGATGTCGAAGAATCACATGCGTGCACCGCCGCCGCACCTTACCCTGTTGAGCTTGATGAAGATGCAAGGCGCCGAATTGTTGAAGCCGTATTGTTGGCTCGGCGAACACGGGCCCCAATTGTTCACGTCGACCGCGCACACGTTACCGTTCTTCGCTGGCATAGTGTAGTTGCAGATCTGTTGATTTCTGCCGCCGTCCGGTAAATGCGACGGGTCGATGTATTCTGTCGGATATTTTTTGCAGAAACACGATTAGATTGCAAATATAACTTATGCTAGAAAGAGATCAAGAAGATTAGCGAATTTTGAACAATTAAATTAATTAAATAACTTGTCCGGATTTAATTATCAATTTGCCGCTTTTTTCATACGTTGTCATGTATAAATATACGAATATACGAATGCCTAGTATAATCAATGAATCAACTGATAGCGCGCGATAGTCTCGTTTTTACGAGGGTGAGCATCGAGAAGGTAGCAACGCTCCTCGTATCGGTGATAAATCGATAGCTTATCACACTCACTTTCCAAAAACATATCTAGCAGTTGCGTCCATTTCTTCACTTCGGTAGCGTTTGATGCGCTGTACCAAATGAGTGATCTCTCGTCAGCGTTGTCTGAGATTGGTCGAAATCCCAAACCTGGTGGGGCGACGAAAGCGAAAAATTCAGGTGACAAGAGTATCGTACCAGGAAATGAGAAAAATGTACATCTTATACATATATAGATATCTCGACAAATGTCTTCTCATCTAAGTACGTATTATACATATTTGTGTACCTTGTGTTAATCTGAAAATCTTTGAGAGAAATCTCACGTCCAGCAGCAAGAAAAAAATAAGTTTTTTCTTCTTAATACATGATATGAAATACACGAAGAAAGCTTCAATTCAACGATATATGTCTCAAAAAGATTTAAACTTTGTCGATAAGATCGCTTGTGAAACGAAGCGCACTGCGCTTTTAGGATGCTGCGGACACGCACGCACGCACGCACGCATCTCAGAGGTAGTAATGAACCCCCGCTCGCGGAGAGGTGCGCAAACGTGTGCTTACCTGGATTGGTACCGATGAGGCTATCCTTAAGGGTCCACTTGGGTTTCTGGTAGCTCAACGTAGCGAGCATGCCTTTCATGCAAATACTGAAGAGTACCGCCAGTCCGGCGAAGAAACAAGTATAGAAGATCAGAGTGTAGCCTAAAAGAAAGAACACGAAGGGACACATCGTCAGTGGATGATTCTCCGCTACGTCGCAATAATTAGTACGGCTCGTTTGTGCAAAAATACTTTAGCAAATCTGAGAGAGGCAGAGACGGAGAGAGGGGGAGAGACAGAAATACGGAGAGACCGTCACGCCATACAGAGCGTACGATATTTTCCCAGCGATAAAATCGAAAGCCTCAATGATGCTTCTTCGCGATTTCGCAGAGGATTTCGCGAGGAAGAGGGCGGGAGGGGAGGAGGGCCAAAAGAGAGGGTTCTCCGTGCTATTTATATTTCCGCCATTGACGCATCTCAGCGCCGTTGCGTGATCCAAATATTCATCGTACGCGAATACACACGTGTCGAAAAGTCACGCACGACCAGACTGGCGCGCAAGCCCCGTCATCCTCATCCTTTTCTGCTCTGTTTTTTTTTTTCCCTCAACGGTCCCTTATACCCGCTGTCACGACGTCACGACCAGCAACCTACTTCGGCCGCTTATGCAACCACGTGGACGCGACAATTTTCATCGTTTCGTCGATCGAACGGAAAATATTTAAAGCATAGGGCACGGTGCCAACGCATGCTCTAAATATAGATCCTTTTTCAGAAGCAACGCGAGTCGCGATGGGCGGCCGTCTGCCACGGACCATGCTGTTATTAACTTTGAAAAAATTCAAGAGCCTCGAAAGGAACGTGGCCGTGATACTCGGGCATTCCCCGGCATGAATACTCAGCGTACATTCAGACGTTTAATCGATTGTCCATCAACGGCGATATTTACTCGCGAATTTTCATTACTTCATCGTCGCGGATCGTCAGCGATTACTTGACGAAGACTGCAGCTAATTTAGAAAAAAATACATGGAAATTGTGTCAGATTTTCTTTCTTTATTTCTTCGTCTCGTTCGTATCTTTATCTATTCTATTCCTTCGATTTACAATGTTAAATGACCTCGCAGCTGGGACAGAAAGGAATATCGACGTGAGATGTACACGAGTGCATGGCGTGTGTCGTTGCATCGACGAAATCAAGGCATGGATCTTAAGCATTAGCTTATCATACAAGCTATTCTCTTATCATATCTCCATCGAAGTGGCGTTAAGCGTCGCGGCTCGGATTTCTCGGATTGTCCCTGAGAACTTTTACAATCGCAAATAATCATGTTCGACGCGTCCGCATTATAGAATGATGTCGGCGTGGCATTTACGGAGATAACGATACGCCTTATCAAAATTGGTCAGCAAACTATATTAATTAAACAACAATTTTATTAGCTTGACATACATATCTCGCTTTTCTCTCGAACGCAACATTCGTCCTCCCTAAGATGACACACATGGTACTCGTCTAAATGTGCACGAAGACATTTGGTATTTATATTGTCTGAATTCTTACATTCCTCAATCGAATTCTTCCCGACGTATCTGGGAGAAAATTGCTGACGTACACCAGCGTATTGTATTACCTCGGTATACGGATAATATTTGTATAAATATTTATCGAGGTGTTATGTAACGCAATAAAATGCTTCTTCTTTCCGAAAATGTTTCACTACTGAGGATACTTCGAATTCCGAATGAGACCCTGTCTGAACGCGAGCAGCTTATTACGGCAAAAGGCTCAAGCCGTGGCCTTGATCTTTTTCCGAACGGGTCTTTCTACGAAGCGAATAGATCTTGCACGCGCGAGAAGTGAACGTGAATCCTCCTTTCGTTTCATCGCGATGGTGTGTATACTGGCACGTTCTACGATCAAAATCGCTCAGACACCGTCGACTGTGTATTCGCGCCGGCTGCGGCTTCGGGGAGCCTCTCCGTCGGGCAGACTGAAAATCGCGCGACGGTCTAGCTCGACGAAATACGCGCACATTTCGGAGCGATACACCCGAGGCCGCGAGATAACGCTCCGGGAAGCTCCAAATAAATTTGCGTAATGCATATTGCGTGCACATGATCGCCGAGTTATCATCAGCCCGGTTGTTGATCTATCGCCTGCGAGCACGCGGCTCTGCACTTCGGCCGCGCGGTGATTCGCGCGAGAACCAGGAAATCGCGCGGCAGACATCGGTGCGCCTTGAAGAGTTTCCCTGATATCGGAATCCGTGAGCGAGCTGAGTAAATAACGCTCCACGTCATTCAACGTCCGCCTCGTGTCTTTAATGAACAAGTCAAAGAAACGAGGGCTTGCTGTCACATTGAAGGGATCGATCGGGAGAAACCCCGGTCGGGAATTGTCGAGTTTTATCGGATTTCCACAATAGCTGATGCAATTGGTGTACTCGGATGATTCGGTTTATCTCAACGATTTCCTCCAGAAAACAACAGTGGAAACCTACATTTATCTTGGAGATTCTTTGACCAAACGGATGGTTTTCAAATTGTAGGAAAAAATGGAGAGAACGCGATTCGAATCGAAAGGGGGTGAGTATGAAAGTGGGAGATGAAATTTATTTTTAGCCCGAGTCTTGTCGTGCCGATTTGCCCCAACACAATTTAAATGCCACGCTGCAATGCAGTCGCCACTGCATCGAATTCAAGCGCTAAACGGTTTCAACGAGAAACGTCATTCTTTTTTATTTTCCCGCAAGCTCCACTTTATTCTCATTGGTCGCCGCGGGAATTTAGCGAAACCGAAGCCGCGTGCGAATCGGTTTGATTAGCGTAAAAATTTACACGCGGAACAGTACACATTAACATGATAATACGGAGCGGTTACCGGCAGACATTGCGATATGCTTGCAAATTTATCTCCGTGTACACTCTGACGCTCTGAATAAGCTGAATTTCAATTCGACAACTCCGGCAAGATTGACTGTTACGGCGGCGATAAATAGAGATAAATAATCGGGAGAGAAAAGAGGAATGAATCACATCATTTGATCCGTAGCAGTCCTCCGGCAGCTAACACGTTACGTCTGTAGACGCGCAATGACTTCACGATTGTTACAATGTCGCAAAGTAAGTGTTTAAGTAAGTGTTTCGCCGAGAGGAGATTTATTTGTTGCGAGACACCTGTTGGACATTGCCGTCGACCTCGTGCTGATCCACATTTTATATATACCCGCGAGGCAAAAGGATCGGATAGCCAGAAACACGGAAAGCAATTCCTCATGACATGCATGCACAAGTGTTAAAACTTGTTCATCTGACGAATCCTCCCGGCGATAAGATTCTTTCTGTGTTTAAACTATCCTAGTCGCCGGTACAGAAAGATAGATAATCTGTAAATTTCAGAAAGGCGATTTAGATGACATTTTCTCGATGAAATAACTCGAATAATTTGAATATAGCTGTCCAGACGAATAATGACTGCGGACTCGTTGAAATTTCAACATTCTTCTCGTACAAAAGCTCATTTCGCAACATCACGACAGACCTATGTGCATCGCTCGCCGGCAAAAACGTGCGAAGCTAATTACTACTGGTCAATACTAGTCGTCAAAATCACGCTACGCCGTATACACCTGCTTCTTGATATTCGCGCGTTGAAAAAAGGCGCACGATAAAGCATGTCGATATTATAGTTACTGATAATGCGGTCGTGGTTATTACGTATTCAGTCGAACGTAAGAAAGCACGTGTATTTCTCGTGAACGCCGCCACTCACGACTGGTTCCTGTACAGGAGGAAAAGAATGTCGTGCGCGCGACGACACGGTGACGTCAGGTCAGTGAAAAAGAAACAAAAAGAATATACTCAATAATACGTTCGAATCGTTTCGTCAGGGAAATCTTATTGGGGACCTTGGGGAACGAGATTTTCCCTGTAGTTGACAATAATGCCCGTACGGCATTATGCGCAACTTGCGAAATATTTCTCTCGCAGCGTGAATTGTGTCTGCGAGATCCTCATGTCGTTTATAAATCCTCGAGGAAACAATGCAGATATAATGAAAATCTGAAATCGCTTCTAATAAAAAGATTGGTTGATTCGTTGGTTATTTGTTATTATTTTAAGCAATTACTTTATGCGAACACTGAAAGTTAACAAATCGTATGTGAGTACAGATTCTCTTCGAGTATCGTAACTTCTATTACCTATCGTAAGTCTTCAGTATTCATAATCGGATGAAAATTCTGACGTCGAACAGCGAATAAAATTTCAGAGCGCCGATGGAAAGATTAATATTATCAGTAATATCGGTATTGGTATTGCCAGATTGTAATAAAATCGTAAAACGTGCAAAAAATTCCTAAGCGTATTTCGTAATTTGCATTTCATGATCTTCTACGAAACCCATTGACGCGCGAATAATGTCTTTTCCTCGATGATGATAACTAAGGACGGGAGTTCCAAAAGCCAATAATCGCTGAACGAATGTCATTAAAATGAATAATATCAGGAAAATCGGCAAAATTAGTAACGAAAATTGAAGAAGACGCCTCAAGTGTTTTAAGAGACGAAGAGGCTTGAGGAAAAAAAATTGCGTTTTTGTTGGAATAACTTTCGAAGCGATTCAAGTGCCTTCTTCTTGGACCTCGTGCCTATGGCTCGATTGACGAGATTCATGTCTTACGACCTGGAAGAAAAGTGGCGCGTCGAAGTACGCCAAAGTGCTTGCCTTCGTTGCTCGCTATGTATTACCATTACCGATACTTATTTCCGGTGCTCTCTCACACCAGCCGCTGCCAAAACACGAGGCTCAGGGTCGGCCGCTTCTAAGCGACCGCCAAGAAGTCTACATAAGACATGTCTACATATTCTCGACACGTACATGTGGACGCACAAACGATCACGTCGTTATTGCAGCACACGATTAGCAATTTTTTAAGATTTCTTGAAAGTAATCAGACGTGCGAGAAAAGAGGAGAGAAAGATTGGTTATTGTGCGGGATGAGACAATTTCCTGTGTGAGAAAATATTCCGACAAGAATCATGGAATTTATTTTATTGAAATAAAAACACTATCAGAGCTTCTCGGTTATAATCGCAACTCGGTTATAATCCTCTCGTAATGAGTTTTGTAACAAAATTAAGGTTTTTATCTTAACAGCATTATAATCTGCGAAGAAATTATCTGGTCGAATGCGTGATCCTTTTCCTCTCTCTATATTTGCATGAATAATTTCTCAATATGTATTTGTATTCCTTTGATAGCGTTACAGCATTTTCAGCATTTTGTCCTGCAGAAACAAATACAAACATAATATTCGTTCGTGGGATATTTGCAGTAGCAATGCTTCCAGAACTGTCTGGCAGCGCTTATATTTCGCGCGTGTTCGGTCCAATGATTAATAAATAGTTACGTGAAATCTACCGCTCATTACATGCTAACTCGAGCATTAAGATGCTCATATCTCGACAATCATTGAGAAACCAGTTGTGTGTTCGTGTGACAATTTTTCGCTTGAAGTTGATTCTAAAATTTGCCGAAAAAATATTTACATTGTTCCCAGAACCTAATTGATCACCGATCATTTGTAAAATGATTCATCATCGATTGCTAATTTTTAATAGGAATAAAAAGTGAGTGTGTGTATTGGAGCTGATGTAAAATTGCATAATCGAGCTCATGCATAAATGCAAATTTATATAATGTTTATCGCATGCGCGGCAAGTTAATACTTCGATTACAATAGACTTGTGTTTATCATACAGATCATCGCGTTTAAAAACAACAATGATTATTCTCGTTACATGAAAAGAAACTGGAAAAACCTATGTGTATATCTCACAGTTGTTTACTTAATTCCAAGGATACTACTTAAAGATATGAATTATACTTATCACGATTATACGAAAAATTATATTCTTGTTAGCGATTATCTCTGTGTTTGCGCTTTAAGCATATTTCTGAATTATTTGTCAGTCAGATGGTACTCGCGCGATCTACGTTCGCGATTCAATTTGCACATTATAAGATTTACGAAGTAACTTCAGTCGTCTTACATGATTAGATCGGTGATCTTCAGCAATTTGAATTGCTCACAATTGTTAATAAACAAAACTCTTTCTGCTGTGTTTACTGATAGACGGTTTCATTGAGGATTGGCTGATGAGCGTCGTGTCAACATATGAAATAACAATGCTGTTGCAATTGTGGTTTCACGAATTGGTCTAACGTATAGCTTCTTTTTACGATAACGATAACGTTATCCGCGATACGATAATACGTTTACTACTCGCAATGTTTGTGTTTTATTCTTCCCTAAATTGCTTTTGGGTTATTAAAAAGAAATATTCTTAGTCTTATCAGAGGAAACTACAGAGAACAATATAATATATACTTGCGATATTATAAATTTAGAAATATCCAACGCTCTCAACAAACTTTTATGCAGGTCATCTGACGTTTCGAAATTTCATTTCAAAGAGAGCGATAAAGAGAAAACGTCATCATCGAGAGAGCATTAGAAAAAATGGATAAAATATTTTTTCTTCTTTCATGCATTTAGCTAATTGTGTGGTAAGACATTTTTTTCTCTGGAATAAAGCCTGTGAACTTCTCAGTTTCAGTGTTGAATAATGCATTAGCCTACTCAACGATTAATAAATTCAAAGTCAATTCTGAAAGTTTCACCATATTGATATTGGAGTTTAATTTGGTTGTATATAATCTAAGTATATTAGTGTACTTGACAGTATATTAGTGTATAATCCTTTCGTCTTCTCATACTAAATGTCGATAAGTCTGACATTATTATTTCCTCGGTAATCGGATATAGTTACGCAAGAAGCAAATGTCGTCATTAGCAATAGTTAAATGCAAAATGATTAAATGCGGTTACAATTTTATACGTAGGATCGTTATCGAGATATATTATCCTTTACACCTGCGTAAAATAAATTCCAAGTAACATTATTTCATGTTTCAGAGGAACGTAATATATACGTGCGATGGTACCATTTCTCCCGTGCTTCGAACGATGCTCTGTTTACTTCGTGCCTATTTTAATGTGTCTATTTTAACAAGATCGTCGAAATGTAATTTATGTCAGTCCCAAAGTGAATAACTCCCAACGCAACGTTGATGCATCAACGTTGATATATATAATATCCCAAAGCTATTATCTCTTTCTTTGACAATCATATTTGAAAAGGAACAACGAAACTCCGGGACGGAATGCTTCTTCAGCATCCGGTCACGACCAGTTTCCATGCGTTCGAAGCTGTTTCCAAGATGTTTTATGATGTTCTTCGAGTGCGAAATACGTCCGAAACGACTCACCCCATTTTTTCGGCGGATGACCGCAGTACGTTCCCTCCTGAGGATTGTAGATACCATCGCGGAGTACCTCCCAGCGCGTCCTGGTATCGGGTACTCGCATATAATCGAACTCATAGGTACCGTTTTGCACTTGCTTGCCGCGTACACTCATCACGGCGACTGATATATCGCAGCTCTTTGGTCGTTCGGCGGGTAGGTAGATAGGTAGATAGGTAGGTAGGTAGGTAGGTAGGCAGAGGCACAGGCAGAGGCAGGCGGACAGGCAGACAGGTTGGTCTCGTCAACCTTCACGCGCCGAGCAACTCGCGCGGACTGATACGCGAGGTAACGGGGAACGCGACGCGACTGCTCGCACCGAGCTCGCGCTCCGCTTGAACTGGGAGAGCTGACTGTGGCAGCGCGATATATACGTGGGCAGCGAGCATGTGGACGAGCAAGCGAGCAAGCAAAAAATTAGAATGAGTGCCTTGTGGAGGAAGCGAATTCGATTTGATAACATTTCATTCGGATGCGTTTTATAAGACGGTGAATGTAGACTTTGTCACACGCAGTACGATACAGCGCAAAGTGACACACGCTTTTTTCCTTCTTTGATTATATTCTGATGCTGATGAGGAATATATGCAACAGACGCGATTCAATGGCAATGAATTAACATGTAAGCGTAGTAAAAGATTCAATGCATCGCGATATTCGCTTGCTACTGAAATATTTATTGAGAGAGTGCATTCGTTCAATACATTTACTTGTATATCTCTACTATACATTATCGATATATCAATGTACAATTCTATGTAAAAAATATTATATACAGATAGCATTTAAATAGTCGGATAACAGTAACAATAAATTTATTTTGTGATACAAATTGCAGTACACATGATCTTGTACTATATGCTGTTCATTACGCTACATTCGTCAATGTTTCAGACTATATATATATATATATATATAGTCCGAAATATTGTTAATATAAAATAATGTTCATATAATAATAATAATAATACTTTACGAGAATCTACGTAAAAAGAAGGAAAATATGTTACAGTCTACGATTCCTTTATAGCGCTTCACTACGAGAAAGCATATCGACTCGATAAAATATTAAAACACGACTTTTGGCATCTAATAAAAGATCTCGATCGTACAAATTATTCTCTATATAATTAACCGAGTCTTTAAAAGCAAAAGTGGTGTAAATCAATAATTTATAAGGTTTGTTTTGTCCTCGTATAAGTAATGGCTGATAAATTTATCCATTTCGACTTTTTTTAATCATTAATTCGTTTCTCATCTTCTTCAATTATTCATTATTCAATCAGCTGGTTTTAAAAATCTTCTATAAAATGGAGTTTTGCGAGTTACCCAACAGTCCGTTTCGGAACCTATGAAATCGTTAAAAACAATTTTATGGTATGCAAGCACATTTCGCTCATCGCTATTAATAACAGACTAAAAATAACATTACTTATCTAGGATTAAATATGACGTCACATCTAATGTGGACCTTATCAATTATAGGTTTACTCCACTCTGGCTTCGAACGCCTCGACCAAAGGCCGTTCGTGTGGTCGAAATACCGCGATATAATCGCAATTATCAAAATGTTCGTTTACTAAAAGGAGTCCTGAAGTATGAAGTTCGGCTTGAGTCTCTTCGTGAGCGTCGAAGAATACCGTGACTTTTTTTTATGTCCGTTATATCAAGAGAGACGCGCGCGATAGCGTCTCGACATGCGCAAAGTACGTAAAATATTGACTGGTAAAAAATTGCAGCAAGTTCAATGGGCCTTAAAGACTGTAGAACCTGAGACGTGTCTCTTGCTCCATGTTGCACAGGCACTGTCTCACTCACTCACGCGGGTCGGGAACCCATAAAGTTGAAATTCACCTCACTATCTTCGTTTTCTGTATGTTGCTTTAAGTTCGTCACGTCGAACGAATAAATTTTTTTCTTTTGTATCTCTGTCGTTACTTCTATCCTTTTCTAGTAGGGTGGCGGTTGATGCTGGTAGGAATGTTGTGGTGGTTGGCTCAGGTGTCTCTGCAAATGCGTCACGAGTTGAGGAGTCGGTTGTTGCCCGCCGGCACCACCTTGCTGTTGCTGTTGTTGCTGCTGAGCCGCCTGTTGCTGTTGCTGCTGCTGTGCCTGTTGCTGCTGCTGCTGCTGTATGGCCAGCATCTGTTGCCTAATGCGCTGTTGATTGATCGCTTGTTGTTGCTTAAAGGAATACAAAGATTATTTCTCAACAACATTTCACAAAGATGATTCAGAAATCACGAAAGATATTTTTGAAAAACATACCTGTTGGAACTGCTGATTTTGCTGCAAACTAACGTTGGTCGTCCCTACTCCGGTCACCCCTACCGTACCTGGTTTCCCAGCGGATTGCCGGTAAGGAGGAGCCGGTTGATTTTGAACGCCTCCGCCCATTGGTCCCATCGTATTCATCGTTACGTTTGGCGCCTGAAATCATCGAGAAACATCTTCCTTAATACTTTTATTCATCCCGATAAAGTATATCTGACCAATAGCTCACTAAGCAATTATGTTTTGACATTTTCCCCTCTAGGATAAGTATTCATTAGATCATGTGAAATTATTGACTCTTAATTTAGTCAATCAGACATTGCTGCGTCTGAAGAGCAGTTGTCTCACCTGTAAATAAGGCGGTCTTGCAGCACCTGGTTGCATTCTTTGTTGCGGCATATATTCCTGGCCCCGTTGTGGGCCCATCATTTGTTGTGGATTGGGGAACATCATGTTTTGTTGTGGATTCAACATTCCTTGCTGTTGTTGCTGTTGCTGCTGCAACAACTGCTGTTGCTGTTGCTGCTGCGTTTGCTGCGGCGTCTGTTGTTGCTGTTGCGGCTGTTGCTGCTGCTGTATCATTTGCTGCCCGCCGTATCCAGCGTAGTTTTGATTCATACCTGCGTATGCAGAAAGTATATACCTTGAAAACATTTGACTAAATTTGTACTCGATCGTTAACGCACATTTAACAGAAGGCAATACCGCCGTCAAGTCGTTCATTCTATTTTTTGATTACCTTGTTGAATTCCAGCATACATTCCTTGCTGCTGCTGCTGCTGCTGCTGCTGCTGCTGCTGTTGTTGCTGCTGTTGTTGCGCCGCGAACATTCCCTGCTGCGGATTCATCCCGGGTGCCCCGTGTTGCGCCCTCAGCTGTTGCCTGATGAATTGTTGCCTCTGCATACCTTGGAACGCGCCCGGCCCGGCTACTGGGCCCGGCGCAGCGTTCGGCTGTTGTTGCGAGCCCATAAACTGCGTCGACGGTAACCGCATTCGCAGCATATTCGATAAAGCCTGCTTCGACTGATTCATCCCCGATCTCTCGTAACGAGGCCCGCTGACTTGCGCAGGTTGCAGCTGCTGTCCATAGCCATATTGTTGCGGTGTATGTGCCTGCTGATTGGCGTACCATTGTTGCTGAGGCTGCGGCGGCTGTCCGGTGAACATACCAGGTTGTTGCGCGACAGGTGCTTGTTGATTGCTGAATGCCATTTGTTGCAACTGAGATGGTGGTTGCTGTACATTGCACAAAGAAAATGATTTCCAAGGTAATAATTGTATAACAGATCAATTATCAAGGCTTAAATTTAATCTATAAGTAAGTTTAGCAATTCACATGTTGCGTCGGTTCTTATTGGCTTTCCGCGTCTACAATTTAACAATTTCCTTTTTCGCTTCTTATCAGGATTTTAATCCAATTCTTACATACCTGCATTTGCTGTGATATAGGCGTTGTAGGAGTAGCAGCTTTCGTACGTCTGTTGTGCCGTTTAGTCTTCATGGCCTTTCCCTTGCCGTTGGTGCCGGCATTACCAACCCCGACGTTGCCGGCGCTACCGCCAACTCGACCAGGTGAGTCGATACTCATCGGCGTGTCCGCCTTCCCGGGTTCTGATTCCTTCTTATCTGGCTCCAGGTCCTCCGGCGGTAACGGCGGTGGATCCAGATAATGGCTAGCTGGACGTATTTGACTGTGAGTATGGTAACGCAAAAGTTTATGCGCGTTCTGATATGTGAGCGGTTTGCGTTCCACTCTGATCGCTCTGAACCAGGCCCAGGAAAGCGGCGCGGGATTTTTATGGCCTTCCAGAAGCTCCCATGCTGATACTCTTTGCGAATCGCACACTTGCAGACCCTAACATAATTACACATATCATAGTCATCGCGCTAAGATTATTAGTCTTAGATTAACATATTCCTGCCACAAATATCTCAAGTCACTCTTATGTACCTGCTTCTTATCGATACTGTCGAATCCGGCGATCTTGTTGCCTTTGGTATCAGTCAAACATCCAACCGGCTCACAAGCAATAACCTCCATGGTCAATTTCGGTAGGGGCAAGAGCTGCCTGACGAAGCGAATGCTCGGAGAATTCCTGTCGCCTAATTCCTTTTTCAACTTCTTCATCAAATTTTGATAATGCTTCTTATTCTCATCCTTTTCAGACTGCGAGTCCGACACTAGTGTCGAATGAATCAAGGTCGCCAGCATGTCGATGACAGTTGTGAACAGTTCCGCATTGTTATTCAAGTCTATGACGCCGTAACTAACCAGCTGAACCAATAAAATTGCCCAGTCCGTCGTAGCGGTGGTGTTCCTCTGTATAGTGTCGAACACACCGCCGACCAGACTAAATCTCAACTGCAGTGCATCCTGCAGAACTTCCCGCGTTTTGGGGTCCTCAGAGCACTGTTTCTCTTCCTTACTCGTATTCAGAAACTGCGAGAGCTGCGAGTGTAACGACGTCAGCAAACCTTCTCTTTGATCGTCCTGACCTTTTAAGCACGTCAGTACCAACGACAAGAACGGCTGATGATTGAACAACGAAGGCGATTTCGACCGACCTCTCTCGCGTCCCGCTGCTTTGGACCAATTGCCAGACTCTAACACCTGTCCTGCTACTTTAAGAACTCTGCCTTGCACCGCACTCGGCAATTTGGAAACCAACGGAGCCACTAACCATATGGAACCCGACTTTTTGTCGGGTTTGTTGCTCAAGGTATTATTCAATTGAAAGACGTCGATCGCGGCTTTCGCGACTGTATCCAACCACTGAGAGAGTTCGTTGGAACTTGGGGTGAATTGCTTGTACATGAGTTGCAGGTCCAGCCAGGACATCCTCAAGCTCCATTGCTCCAAATTCTCTAAGATGTTGGTAATATGAGTCTTCTGATCGATAAAAGCCTCGGTCGCGGTCTCAGGATAACAGATCATATGTAATAATCTCTGAGCCTGCCGGGGTGTCAGCATAGTATCTAGCAGCATGTCCTGATGGCAAAGCTCCTCCGGATTCTGTAAGCATCGCTCCAACACCCATTCTTGACTGCAGATCTGTCGTAAAACATGATGAGCAAAGTCAGAGAATCCTTTCACGTTCTCAGTCGTCATTCCGGCGCTACTGCTGGACGAAGACATAGCCAGGTCAAGACCGAGGTCGTCGCTGCCACCTAAGATATCGCTGGTCCCCAAGATGTGGCTAATCGATAGTTCGCCGGGTCCGCTACTACTTACGCCGACCCCGACCCCAACGCTAGCAGGGCCACCTCCTTTACTAGAATGACTGAGGGGTACATCGGCTTTCTTCGGGGGCTGTTTGCCAGCTGTGGCATCACCGACAACCAATATAGCCTTCAACACCGCCAGAACTGGCCCTACTCTGATATTATTATGCGCCGCTGCCAACAGGTGTCTGTCGCAACTCAATTTGATACTGTAACCCCGTGAATTTCCGCTTGGCAGTGGATGAGGACTCGTACTAACGGAATACAAAGCCGGTTGCGGGCATTCGACGGTCTTGAAGAGTCTCAACAGTAGATGACAGGTTAAACGTGCACCAGCTTCCGCCTCCATATCGACGTCCCCGCGACCGTCGTTGCAAGTCTTCACCAAGGACGGTAGCGCTATGTGCACGACGAAATCTTCCAGTGAGAAGCAGTGCCTTGCTGTAAACACAACGAGTTAATAAATTATTGTATCATGACACGTTACAGCTGCAAGATATATCTTGTCAGAACTTACCGATTAGAATTGATGTGAATACAGCCAAAGAATTATGTATACTTAAATCTTGTACGTCAACTTGATTCAATACGTCGATGTAGAAAGCAGGACTGTTGGAGGAACAACAAAGCGCCATGAGTACTCCCAGCCACTCAGCATTGAGCGCGTTACAACAAGCAGTGAGTTCCGCGCAAGTTATGGCAATATCGTTCAATTTGTCGTTGTCCGTTTCACTGCAGACCGCGACGATCGCGTTACAAACAAAACTGTAACGATTAGCCGGAGTCTCGTTGAGCTGTCTTGCCCATTGCGGCTCGATTTTGCCACCTCTTCGTGGACTGGTGAAGACATCCACCATAAACTGCGAGTTGTAAACATGACTCGAAGGCGTCGGCTGCAACGCGCTATAGAGAGCGGTTCGAATTTTCGGATAAGCGTTGCTGAACGCCTCCACGCCGTGTGGCTTCGTCTTCAGGAGGGAACATGACGAATATAAATCGTACAAGTGAGCCAACACACATCGTTCGGCCGAGCTGCAATCACTCGGATTTGAGACATGCTTCACCACCTTGCACAATAAATCGAATACCGCTGTCGTTTGCTCAGGCGACACTGCAACAATTTTACGCAAATTTCACATAGTCTCGATTTATACAACATAGCCAATTACATGTAGTCTACAAATGTCATTATACAGTACTTACACAACAAACAGCAATGGTATCTCCTTAACACGCCGACGACGTACAAACTCAGACTTGTGGTATAACTGCGTACTAATTGACTATTTCTAGCTGTTAATTGTGCTTCTACTTCTGGTAGCTCCTTCAGGATTTGTATACAAACGTCGATTAGGCCGTATATATTCAACGCCAGTTCCATCAGGTCAAACAGGAAGGCCACATGTTCTTGTACCGGTAAATACGATGAACCGGCTAATGCGAATGTATTCAGCATCTCGATCACTTGCGTCGCGCATTGCCACGTCACGACGTGTTGGTCGAAGTAACTCAAGTTTTGGAATTTCATGGTGATAGCCTCGAAATTGAATTCACTACGAGAATGTTTCTTCACCTTGCCGCCTTCCGCGACGTCGATGCTAAATTTCTTGCCGAACAGTTTACACACTTCCTTCGTCATCTTCTTGACGACGTGTCTAGCCTCGTCCCTGACGCGTCCAACGCCGTACAGTAACACATGCCGCTGATTGCACTCGTGCTGACTGTACGTCTCGTCCTATAAATATATAAGCATACAAATGCCGTCAGATTAAACAAGATTTATAGAATAATATATGACGAGATCAATTAAAGGCATCAATTTTAAACATTGTACGAATGTATAATTTAAAATAATATCCAAACTATTCCAACAAGTTCATCCTAACATGTTTGCTGAGATTGCTTGGACAAATAAAAAAAAGAGAAAAAAAGAGAAAATTACTTGTGGTAATGGGAAGTGAGTGGTATACAATAAATGTCTGCTATGGCTAGACGGCATTTTCGAGTCGAGGCTCTCGTGACCACCATGACCAGTTAATGCGTCCTCCTTTGGACTATCTGGTGCGTCCATACTGTTCTGTTGATCTTCTTTAATGTGTTGCAGCAACTTGTCTAAATCGTCATCGATTTTACTGTCATCGTAGTCCATGGCACGCCCGTGATCCGGCACTTCCAATTTAGTCGGTTTCAGATCTATACCCGGGAACAAACTATCTTCGTCGATCGGCTCCCTGTTACTCGGTGTACCAGGTTTGCTAGCTACTGGACCTGGTGGAAATATAATAATTACACGATTAGAGATGGTCGATTTCTAAAATATTTTATATGACGTACAAAGTGCAAATCTGCACAATTGACACGACTCTTGTATTCACAAGCTTGAAGTTTTACAAATTCGAAATTATTGAAGAACGACTGGACTTTCAAATAATTCTCTACCTTGTATGAGATCACCTCTTGAGATGAGAGTGCACATATACGCGTCATGAGAGAATACATCGTGCCTTATTAACTCGGAAAACAGATGAACTAAATTCGTGAACTGAGCCTTGGATTGAGCTGAGGTGTTGTCCAATACTGGCGCGTCTACATCCAAGAACTTCATGAGCAACGGTTGGAAAATCGGTAGTACTGGCGGACTCCCGTTGCTGCACACGCTATCTTTGTCATCGTTATCGTTAGTCTCGCCGGTGGCCTCGCTCTGCCTCTTTTCAAGAAGCTTAGCGACCGCCATCGCTCTATGCTCGCCCCAACGTTCGGCACTCACAGCCCACTCGCATAAAATCTCAACTACTGCCGAATCCTGTTGTGGATTATATTCTGTCTTTGTGTCACGTTCATTAGAGCTATCTTTCGGTGGTGGTGTAAAGATTTTTGCATACAACGTGTCCAGTGAATTAGCAGCGTCCATTTTGTCGAAACTGTGTCGATCGAGAGCGTCCAATGCAGCTAACACTTTGGTGGTCGTCATTCCCGCACTGCTCTGTTGCCATTTGTCGCACGACCATCTGCCTTCTGCCGCTTGCGACCGGGCTCTTATGTTTTCCTGAGCGATCCTGAGTTGTTTCATCGTAGGATTGCCGGAACTCGCTGGCGGACATGGTAAAGCCGCGGGCGGGCACGGTAAATAATCCAAGGGCGATCCATTCAAAACCGACGGTGCTTTCCCTTCGCCGACGCTATTCCAAACCAATGCCGTGGGACATTCTAATGTGATGACCTAAAAGTACATAAGTAAATTTCATATAAATCTATGATACCTGTTCCACTTATAAATATAACATCCTTGCATTTATTTCCTTCTCTATTGTAAGTCATTCACCTGTATTATGGTCGACAAACTATAAATGACATCTCTGTGGTGCGCGCAAGTTAAATAATCATTGAAAGCAACTGTCAAGGGATTCGGCGGTCCTTGGATTACAACAGCTATCTCCTTACTGCCATTAACTTCATTCTTCGTAATGGACGGACTCTGTGGGTTGCTGTTTGTCTCAACATTGCTACACATATGTGCCAGCTTACGACAGCACAGATATGCCAATCGTCTGGCTAATAGTTCAGACTGTATAAATTCCTCGAGATATTGCAGAGCCAATGGTAACAGGAGTTTCAGTATGCCATCTTCCGAGGGAGAGGACCTAATCTTATCTAGCAATTCTAAGATCCACTGTAGCAACTCTTGTCTATCAAGTAAGCCTTCCTCAAACATGTACTTGGCCAATTGTACACAATAATGCCATTGTTTAAGTGCCAATTTGTGTTCCTCGTTCATTGTGTTACCTGTTGCAGGCTGACTGCTTGAAGTAGGTGTTGGTGGTTGATTGTTGGTGGATCCGTTACTATTGCTTGCATTATTATTATTGACATTGCTATTGTTGCTGGTGTTGTTGTTGCTATTATTTGTTCCGGTACTTCCATTGCTATTGCAGGAATTGTTTGGTGTAGTGTTATTGTTGTTAGTACTAGCTACATGATTGCCCATATGATAGTACTCTTGCACTTTTGACAACTGATCCTTCAAAAATTTTATGAGTGTGCCTGTCCATTCTAGATACAGAAACAAAGACAATCATGTTTAATATTCTTTGAAATCTTTGAAATCATTATAGTTTGCACAGAATATAAAAAGTAACAAGGTTTAATAAGAAATTTGATAAAAGTGCTACAAGAATCATACGTTACACTTTACTAATTAAATTGGGATACCTAATCTTATTTTATATTCTTTCAAATCTATTGTTGCAATAGAGTCTCAACTCACCTGTGGTTGGATCAGGTAGCTGTCGCTTCTTTATTTTAGCTTCTGATACTGCAACAGTATAAGCAGAACTGAGCTTGATAAACCAAGCTGCTCTGAGCATCGGCACTTGATATTCACAAAGCATCATAAATATTTCTTCCTTTTTATTAAAATTTGGTGCTTTCTTTGCAAGAGCAACTAATGGTTTACAGCCAGAAAGATCTTTAAACCAAGCTTCAATACCATTCTTTGTCCTGGCTGTTACTGGCCAGAAGTTGTCCTTAGGATTAATCTGTTGTCTCTTTCTACCAGTATCAGGCATTGTCGCCAGTTCTTCTTTTTTGGCAAGAATAGCGTTAAAGTATGCACCAACCTTGGCAGCAGTGACAATAGAATCTCTGGCTGTGCCGAACTCATGCGAGAGCTGGGGCATAGTCGGGAAACCATGCTTGACGTTCGTAGAGGTGAGCTCATCTTCCTTCTGTTTCGGTTCCTGCGGATAAACATCCGGAGGACCCAACCGCGGCCTCTTCAGCGGCCTCTTCTCGTACAGTATTCCCATCATGGTATAACCCGAATATGACGAGAATATATCGTTAGACAACGCACGATACGGTCATTAGCATCGTCGCTGCACTGACTACTGCGATGCAGTACGAGAGCGAGACTCCGCTGTGAAATTAACCGTGTACGCATATATCAGCATCGCCAATGACCCCGTGAATCAACACCTGTCTCAACGATCACAACACACCTCATTTGCTTCCCACGTATTGACGCCGTTAAGGTCACCGTGTCAAAATGCATCGTCTAAACGTACTCATGGTCGGATGATCGGGAAGTTCATTGTGAATTAGTCTATGATTTCTCAACAAGGGAGGTTCCGAGATTTACATAATTATATTTAACATCCTTCGCTGTGCCCTCGTTCCGCTGGAAAACACAATTGCTTAATACACAGCTATAGCTCATTTCAACCAATTCAGTTGTCTTCAGCTGTGTCAACGGCTATTGCACTTTATATACTATCGAAAAACGGCATTGCGATTCAAGAGAAACTCTACGAGACTCTCGATAAATTCCGAGAGCTCGAGGAAAACGAAAAGGGTTAGTATCGATTGTCGTTGATTGCCTATGTTAAGCCAGCGGTACACGGTGCTTGTTTTCGTGTTGGATTGCTTACTGGATGAAAATACTGCGTTCTGATTGGTGCATTTCCATCCATCTTCGGAAATGTACCAATCACAACGCAATATTTTCATCCAGCAAGCAATCCAGCACGAAAACAAGCACCGTGTGCCGCTGGCTTTATAGGCTGCGTTCCGATATTCACTGTCAGCACTGAGAATCTATAATATACGTGACGAATACTATGTATTTTCAGTACTGACAGTGAATATCGGAACACAGCCATAGATTTTCAGTGCTGGCAGTGAATATCGCAGCCATAGAATGGTAGTTATAGAATTTGATTGGCTAAAATATATCTTATTGTCACGACGAATCACATGGTTCTCGTCTGCGTCGCGCTAATTAGTAAATAACTAAAAACTTACTATTTATTATTGGAATTTCAAAAGTTGCAAACCTTTTTCGATAGGATAACTTTTAAATTTTACGCGTAACTTCAAGTTTGGTCGGATTCCACTTTTTATGTGTGAAAATACGTAACGAAAAAAATTTGTTTATTTAAAACGTAAGACATATAATAAAATGCATGCATTATATTTAATAAGCTTCTTTTGCAAGATGATCTTATGAAGGACAGTTATTTGAGTATATATAAAAATTTAACAAATGTGTTAAAAATTTCAAAAAAGATTTATAAAGTCTTGTTCAATATTAGGATATAAATGTTTTCTAATTATAGTTGCTTCTCATTCTCGTCATTCTCGTCATTGAAGTAACGAAACGTATCGAGATATGTGAAATATGTTATTATGACACGTTTTCTACAGATTCAACTTGTTCATTTGTTTTTACTGATTTATCAAATGATACTGGAAGATTCATCGTTGCTTCTCGTTCTAATAATGCGGCATTTATATCAGGAGGCAAATTATGTCCTATTAGTTTACGTATTATACTTTTTCTTGGCATGCCGCTATCTTTCCTTTTCTTTCTCTTTTTCAGTTTTTTGTCGTCTTTTTCACTAGATTCATGAAGACGTTTTGTGTGTTCTATTAGCTTCTGTTTAGATGAAAGTTCTGCGGAACATATATCACAGCAAAATTTGTGGTCAAGATGCTTCATTCTTATATGGTGGTCTAAATTAGATTTGTAAAAATAAGTTCTAGAACATGTCTCATATGGACATGATATAATCGGTCTATTTTCAGAATGTGTTTTAGAATGAATTTTTAATTGGCGTTTTGTGCGGAGAACTATGTTACATTTGTCGCATTTATGCTCTGAAACAGAAGTTGGAGATCTTTATATTAAAGTTTATATTTTGTTAAAATGATAAATTTACATTATATAACACATTGTATTCATACCTGTTTTATGTTTTGCCTTATGTTGACGTAAAAGTGACCATTTATCAAATACTTCTGAGCATCCAGAAACTGGACAGGAATAACTTTTTTCATGTGTTTTTTTATGACGATTAAGTCTAGTATTATTTATGAAACGTTTAGGACACTTATCACATTTGTAACGTGTCTTATACATTGTAACTTGTTCTATACAATCAATGCCTATAGGAACTGTAGGCACTGAATGTATAGTTTGATGTTTAACTAAGCGATATTTTTTTTTAAAATTCTCACCACATTCTTTACAAGAAATTTTTCTTTGATCATGTTGTTGTTTGTAATGACTTCTTAAAGAATCAATATTACTAAATATTTTTGAACAATGATTACATCTAAAAAAGTCATAGAACAAATATAATTATAATATATAAAATAAAGGTACTGTATCCTATTTTACAGTATAAAGTATCCTATTTTATTTTTGACATTTAAACATCTTAAAAACATAAAGTTTCTTGAATAAATATTTCAGACAAAAATTGTAAAATTTTGATATTTTTACAGATAAAATAATCAGAAAAATTCAAGTTAAAGAAGATTATATAATTTTACTTACTAAACTGGAGACTGACACATTAAAATGATATTTAAAAATATTTCAAAGAATATTATCATTTTATACTCTTTCAAAATCTTACAACTTTTGTATAAAAGCTTTTTCTCAAAAAACTAAATTTTTTTTATATATTTAAATGTTAAAAATAAAATGGGACAATTTGTGTATTAATTTATATATATATATATATTTATATATAATTAATTTATATATATTTATGTATATTATGTAATACATACTTATAACATGATTTAATAGGATCGTGTGATTTTATGTGTCTCTTTAGATGGCAGGAAGATCTGTATGACTTTGTACATCCTGGATGTGTACATGCATATGGTCTCTGTTATAGAACATTTCTTAATCATTAAATGTTGACATCATATAGTTATGAATATTTTAACATATCAGCTGTATATATACTACATTAATTGGTATAATACAATAAAATAAAATATATTTATTAAAAACTTATTAGAAATATTGTTTGTTTATTTCAGGCATGAAGTTATTATTTGGAATATCGATAGCTAATATGTTAATACTGATTCTTTTCTTCTGAGATACCTCTCCAGTATGCAGCCTTATATGCCTTTCTAATTTACCAATCCTTGGATACGCAGCATGGCAATCTGGATAAGTACATTTAAATTTTTTCTCTTCTGTGGTAGTAATTGGTTTATCACTTCCACTTTCTAAACTAGATAGAATATCACTGTCCTGATCAGTTGAATAACCCATTTTAATATTAGTTCAATGATTTAGATGATGATAATCTTTATGTTGGAAAGTATTTTCTGAAAGTATAAGAAAATTTATTATTGTATTTGATTGTATTTAGCCATTAAAATAAGCTTTTTTATTTGTGTCTTACAAGCTGTAAGATTTGACAATTGTAATATAGTTATAATCCTATATATATCTGTAAACTATTACAATGCTCAAAGCTAAAAATTTATCAGAGAAAAATTGAAAAACCTGTTATTTGCAAGATTTAACATGTGAAAATATTTTAATTTATCAATCCTTTATAACTTTTAGAGATTTTAATTACGAGTGGCTTATTTGTACAGTACAAAGTAAGAAATTGTGGCCTGAGTTACAAAGGTGGACAAATATCAGGAATATAACCTCACTAACAGTATCCAATATTCAAATTGTTAATATCATCTACAATACACGTAAGTTTTTTTTACGTTGAATTATACGCAAAGCATTTTAATAGCTAAATTACTAACGATTTATCACATATAAGAAATGAACTATAATTTTCAATTTTCTGCACGTGATATCTCTTCGCACACGAGGAAGATGTAAGAATGCGTGAACCGCTACATTGCGCACGTGTGCGCATGAGCTGTCAAGTTCATGTACCGATAAATTTAACTAAGTAATTTTAATTAATGAATATGCTTCGTATACCACCGAAAACAGATATCAAAATAAAGTAAAAATATTAAATTGTATATATATACGTATAAGAGGAATATTAATATATTTAATAGATTTTTCCTCAAACTTTTATATTGTACAAAATAGAATCTTTTCACAAAATTTGAATTTGTCCGTATAACTTGAGGTTTTCCATTAATTTAACTTTGCCTTTTTGATTATCTAACTGTAAAAAAAGTTGAACTACGTGAGCAAAGTGCAACAATTATGATGTGAAACAATAACAAATATTATAGGCTTCTTTTCCCATACGCGCCATGATATAAATCAGTGCAATGCATAGGTTCGCGTTAAAGCAAATTGGAATGCTACGTGCGCTCACTGGAATTCGGGTCGCCAAAGACCACGATAGTAATTGGGCCAAGCATGTACCCTATGCCCCATGAAACGTTTCACAAAAGCGCAAACATCTTTTCCGATTTAGCTGACTTAACTGCTTGTGATTTATTGCGCGGATTGCTGGAATTTTACTTATTTTATGTTTTTCACTGTTGCAGTAAGGCATCAACCAGCTAGAATGCGTTGGATTTCTCATTTTCGCACGGTGAGAAGCTTCAAAGTAGCACATATTCGGAGTTCCTGCGAGCTTTATCGCAAGACTTGTTTCTGTTATTTTAGCTCATAGAGCATGCTCCGCCGAATGAGAAAGGGGGAGAGAAGTCGAACTATTAAAAGACTAGGTACTCTATATACCTAGCGAATGGAATTTGTAGAATGGCGCGGCACTTAGTGAATGAAGCCTGGGGTGTGTTACATTAATCTCATAAATGATAAGGCCGACAGGCTTTAATTCATTAATCAGCGATGTAATTTAATCAAGGTATCGGTATCTTTCAGGCATCAGACTGTCGATGATGACCAGCCATGGTGTTCGCATCTCGATTCAAGATTCATTACGAATCTATAAAGGGGGAATTTCATGGACGAAGAGAAGGGCGAGAGTCGCGCGCGCGCTCGAGACGAAGAGAGATAGAGAGGGGGAGAGGAAGAGAGCACGAGAGACAGACGCCAGCTACTGAATCCCCACTTCGAGATTGTTGGGGGCTACAGACCACGTGACCAGCTAGCAGAATCCGCGGCGTCCGCCGAAAATCTAAATCCGTCCGAGCCGAGGAAGAAGAAGAGGAGGCACTCCTCTCGGTCTCCGCGGGCGACACTAAAGCACAGCAGCACAGAGATAGTACATAATCGCTCGTGGCTCACGACGGATCGATCGAGATATTCGCCGCGTTCGCTATACTCGCGCGATCACGGTGGAGTCCTCGCCTTATTTCACCTCTTTTTCCCTCTTGCGAAAAGACGATAACACAGCGGTAGCTGCAACAGCGACGGCGGCGGCGGCGATTCGTCGTAAGGTCGCACGAGGAATATGATCCGCGTGGACGAGTCGGACCCGGTGGGAGGTAAGAGAGAGAGGTGGATCGGGGTGGCGGATAATCGTCGGGAAAACCGGCGGGGTGTTGAGCGAGAGAAACCGCGGGAAACGCTTCGTGATCGACAACGCGCGCCCGCGCGCCAAAAATCTGTCAGTGCGCTCGGCAGAAGCGCGACTCACGCGAGGATCATTTGTCAAGCTACAATCATTACACGATGTTTCATTTGTTGCATCTCGCTGATGATCCCGTCGTTACAGAGTTATAACCAGACACCAGACACTCGTCTCAGAGGCGAGACCGATATACTCTCGGGGTGTTCGAGAGTTGAAGATGCGCGTCTCTCACACGATTTGTCGCGCTCCCGTTGCCTGGAATAAACGCGAGATACTATTTTCACGTGTTTCACAGCATCAAAGTTCGAAATCTTCAAAATTATATCATCTTTAATTCAAAGGAGGATATAGAGAAACGTAGAGGATTAAGATACGAAAGTATACAATAGAAGAAAAGAAATATAAAAATTGAGCCAACTTTTATGGCTAATTAATGCTCTGTGAAAATTAGATTGTGCTCGTATGAAAATTAAAATCAAATCATTACGTAATAATTTACGGCCTTCAAAGGCAAGCGTCAGAGGCTCGAGAGCAGATCACTTCGACTTAGGCTCGCGCAACACCTACGCGACGTTTCATTCGATGCCTCCAATTCTAACGATTGTACTCGTTCGTTTTCAGAGATTGAGCCCAGCTTCCCCTACAGAGACGTAACTATACGTCGAGGTGTCGAGTTCAAGGACGATTATGACATTCAGGCGGAGCTCGGACGGTGAGTGATTAAATCCGTCGATCGGCGGATGCATATAGACGCCGGCGCGACGAGTGCCAACGACGTGTCGATCACGCGTGATCGCATGTCTCGAATTAATCTCGCTCGCGAAAAACATTAACATGTCGATCCCGAGCCGAGGTTCGCTCCGGAAGTTCGACGACGGTATGTCGACACGACGACGTACTTCTTCAGGAACGCCGACTGAAGTTTGTATATGTTATGTGTCGGCGAGGTTTACGCTTCGCCCGGTCGTGTATCATCATTCCTGCAGGTTCCATAGTAAATCGCAATTGCGTTTCAGCTTCGTGCGATACGCATGAGAGAGAAAGAAAAAGAGAGAGAGAGAGAGAGAGAGAGAGGGAGAGAGAGCTTTGCGCAACGGTATTTTTATATATACCGTTGTGTCACTGGCCGTGGATGCTATGCGCAATAAGATTTTCTGGACGACAGTAAGACAAATCTCGAAAGGCCCATCGCGATATTCTAGAGGAAATCCCAGCATTCTCTTCCTCTGTTTTTCGTTTATTTTGGCCCGGTGAACATTAGCTGACAATAGCATCAATGTTATAATTTCCTAGTCAACAATGTAACTGTTATGCGCAACATGTGTTTTGCATTACGTTGATGAGTGGGAAACTGTAATACTGATATAATGTTACTGTTACTCAATGTTTACTCTGAGTGTTTTATTTAATAATATTCTATTGTATAATGTATATATACATGTATAATCTTAATAGATCACGATTGTACTTGATCATTGAGGCGAATCTGAATGATCCTTTATAGGGGAGTGATAAATTCTGTAAAATCAAAAGACTGATTATTAATTTTAGGTCAATCAGCGATTAAAAAGATAATGGCTGTTATCTGGATCGAATGGTTGTGACTCGCCATTCAAACGGCTTTCGAGTGTTCATTACGCTCGACATCGTCCGGATATCGAGGTTGCCGGATAATTTCCACAAATGTACTTACGAATATCGCATATGAATATCTTTTTACCTTCGCACATCCGTGTACACAGGTGTACACAAGTGCGGAATGCAGCGCGTGCTGATAAGGTCGAGATGCATGCGCCGGCAAAACACGGTCTGCTCTCATGAGTAATCAAGGACCTGCGATATATCTATAAATAATCTGTTTCTCCCGACCGTGAGTGACGTACAAGCGTCAAATCGGCGAACGTCGTGCTCGGCGAGCGTCCCGACGCTCTTGACACCGGCTTGAACTCAGCTGACCTGCCGGTGTCGGAATGCGGTTTGACAATGAAGCGTCTGTCGATGTGTCTCGTTCGCGAAACACTCAGTAAAAATTAGAAACGCGAAAACGAGTTAAAGCAAAATCGACTCCCGTAAAATTGTGGACAAATCATTCTCTCTCTCTTTTTCTCTCTGGTCCTATCTATTTTCAAATTATCGGCGATCTTGGCGACGGAATTAAATGTCAAATCTGGAATACAAAGAAAACCACCTTGAAATCTTTTTAATTCGAATAAAGAATGTATGTCTTCCCAGGCACGATTGAAGAGCAGATATAAGAGAGAAACAGTAAGAATTTTAATTAATAATGCAAGTACGGTCATCGCGTTCGCGCTAACTTCCGATGATTCATTGATTTGGCCTTGTGACAGGCGTGTTGTGTTCCACGACACCGTCGGGCGAGCTACGCCAAGACGCGGGTGTATGTACAGTTTTGGCAAATCTTCTTATTCGTCGCTTTCATACGTAATTTTTTGTCGCTCGAGAATGTCACATGCCGAGCAATACATTTCATAGAGAGATTTCGTAAATGACGGGCTTGTTAGGCCAACCAGTGACGACATTGTTGAATTTTTAGACAGTTACATATATCTTCCTCTTGCCATATTACAGATGAAAAAAGAATCAGAGGATTTAGCTTTCGATTGATTTTTATTCTTTTTTTCGTCGTAGGGGTAAGTTCGGGATTGTTTATCGATGCAAGGAAAAAGCGAACGGCTTGATGCTCGCCGCGAAGGTGGTGAACATCATGAAGAAGGAGGATAGACGAGCGGTGCAGAGGGAGGTCGACATCATGCGACGCTTGCAGCATCCACGATTGATTCAACTGTACGATGCCATCGATTCGGGGAAAAAGATCCATGTCATTTTAGAATTGTATGTTTTGCACGTGTTGTGCGCGAGGCGCGCATAAGGAACGTAAGATCAGAGAAAGACGCGCTACTGCATTGCTAAAATTTCCATCATTTAAGGATCGACGGTGGCGAGCTCTTCGAGAGAGTGATAGACGACGATTTCGTGCTGACGGAACGCAGCTGCGCCGTTTTCATGCGGCAAATATGCGAGGGAATAGAGTTCATGCACGGTCAGAAGATCCTGCATCTCGATTTGAAGGTGAGTCAGTTCAGTTGCGTTGCGATTCGTGCTGGTTGCCTCGTAAGGCTCCGACAGAGTGTACGCTTTTAATATCTCTTTTAATTTCTCAATGTGTGTTACGAAGAAAATATCTCTATGAATTGTTATGAGCAAGCTCTCTATTTTATAGCCCGAAAATATCCTGTGTCTTACAAAAGAAGGCAACAGAATCAAAATCATAGACTTTGGTCTGGCGAGGGTATACGATCCGAACAAGAAGCTGCAAGTGTTGTTTGGTACGCCCGAGTTTGTCGCCCCGGAAGTCGTGAATTTCGACCAAATCGGATTCGGCACCGATGTGTGGAGCATAGGTGTTATTTGTTATGTTTTGTAAGTAGGTCTTTGGGGAGAGAAGAGAGAACGTCTCGTCACGGCAACGATCGCGTGCATGTACTGTCGTTGCAGATTGTCCGGTTTATCACCGTTCATGGGCGATACAGATATAGAGACAATGGCCAACGTCACTATCGCCAAGTATGACTTCGATCACGAGGCTTTCGCCGAAATCTCCGATGACGCGAAGGATTTCATCAGGTGCCTCCTGGTAAAAGACAAGGAGTAAGTATGCTCTTTCGCCAAGACACATTACTCTCGTTTCTCTCTTTCTCTCTCTCTCTCTCTCTCTCTCTCTCTCTCTCTCTCTCTCTCTCTCTCTCTCTCCCCCCCCCTCTCTCTCCCCCCCCTCTCTCTCTCTCTCTCTCTTTTTTTCTCTCTCATTCATGTTTCTTCTTTCTCTTCTTCTTCTTTTCTTCACGTCGCATGCGAAGTCTGTTACCCGCTGCTTGCGACCGCGCGCGTTCACGATCTACCCTCTCGAGTGACTGTCGCTACTCTCAGAGGAGAAGAGAGTCCTCTCTCCCTCTTTCATGCAGCTAATCGCCCCTCTTCGCTCGCTGTGCACGAGGGTGTGTGTATGGTCCACGAGTCTATGCTTGTCACGGCTACATGCACTGGCTCCCATTGTTGTTTTCCTTAAAAGAAAATTCTACTTCCGGTGATCATATGCATTAACATTGGTCGATACTGTACAGGCTACATAAAGAGAAACGACCATTCTATCTCGTGATTAAACATCAGGCGGCAAGAAGTGCGGACGGCATCGGCACAGACGGCCTGCTCGTCGACTAAACAACTTTTCATCGGGAACCTTGCACTCTCGAACACAAGCGCAGACGTAAAGACACGTATTACACCACACACACACACACACACACACACTTGTATGGCATCTGAGCATCACTGTCGGGCACCTTTTGCACGTGCACCGCCACTCTTCGTCACGCGTTTTCGTCTTTTACCGTGTGCCCTCGGAACACACGAGTGTCTCTCCACGCGCGAAGGGGAACCTATCGAGAGTGCCCACGGCATTAGAGCACGACCGTCCTCACGACGAGCCTTTCGAATCTTTCAGAAAGCGATTCACGGCGGCGCAATGTCGGGAACACCTCTGGCTGGCCCGCAAGACGAGCGCTAGGACTAGGACGGAGAAGGAGGTCGTGGGACTGGCGGAGGCCAAACGAAAGGCCTTGATCGAGAATCATCCGCCGGTCGTAGGATTCGCCGACGATTACAAAGACGAGCTGGATGTGACGAAGGATAATCTCAGGCTGTTCGTCGAGCGCTGGCGAGAACACCCGGACAGCCCGTACACAATCGACACGTATTACGCATTGCCAAGGAACCCGACTCGTGAACGTGATGAGTCGGTGTCCTTGCGAGCTCACAGTCCCTCGCCCTGCGACAGTCTTCCCAGCAGCAGCACGTTGTCGGAGAAGGTGCTGGAGCCTGTACGAGATAATTCCAGTAATCTGTTATCTGTGCCAAGTCTCAGTTTGTCCCTGGAGAGAAGAGCGTCCGAGGGTACGGCCATGCGAAACCGTCGCGACCCTGCCAGTCAGATTGCTCTCGCTGAGGAGATCATCAAGCTGTCGGAGCATCTGCGTGCGATCGCTATGGGAGGGTCGCGCGCGAGCGAGGAGGATGTGGACGAAAGTACGATGAATGCAGCGCAGTGTACCGTAAAAAAGAAGCTCGGCAACAACGTCGGTAACGCTCGTGGTACGTACGCGAAGAGCAGCGTCACGTTGTCCGTGTCTTGCAACGAAAAGGAAGAGACTAATGAGATCACAGAGAAACTGTCCAATATTACGAGGCAGCGAAAGCTCAACGGGACGACCTTTCACAGTAGCCGTAGCTTCGACAAATACACACAGGATACCAATCCTGGAAACGTGTTCGTAGCTCTCCGGAGAACGAGCATCGGCGACGGCGAGACGTCTGACAGGCGTAAGGGCAAGAAATACTCTATGGAACAGTCGACGGTGATCTCCGAGACGATCGAGGAGAAGTTCAATGAAGAGATGACGGGCAAAAGGTCTTTCCCCCAAGCGGCCTCCGTCAGCAGGCCAGAAGAGGATGTGGATATGACGCCACCCTGGCGACGGTCGCGAGTCAAACGATGCTTCGGCGAGACTAGCAGGGATGTGCCGCGAATATCAAACTTGCGGGATCTGCACAAGAATCTGAACCTCGACGAGCCGAGTAGCGCCAAAGATCTGCTGTTACATCTGTTGGGCGAATGGGACGAGGCCACCGCGACACCCTGTGCCGGTGCCGGCAGGAAGTCCGTCAGTATAGACTGGTGTGCCGGAGACTCAATCGCCCGGAGGACGATGAACTCGTTGGCGGAGTACTTCCAGTCGAAGCAGCAGGAAGAGCAACCTCCCGACCACGTCGGGTCCTCGACGTCACCATCGATATATCGCTGAACGTAGAACGCGCGTGTCCGCGAATCGCGTACGAGTACACGTTCACGGTTCGTGCTTCGGTCGCGCGCGGATTTCTCAGGACAACGCACGACGTTTTATCATATTATGTAGTCTTATTCAGTCGTGAATCTGTCTTTTTAGAGCGACCCTCACGCGCCTCGGCGCCTTTCAGATGAGATATACGCATCGCAGAGGTCTGAGACGATATTTATAATCCTCGATAATAAATATAAGAGTCATTGATATCTTTCATGTTTTAGAGAGGTTGAGAAAGAAAAATTGAGATGGGAATTTTCAGTTCGCGAAGTTGCGAATTTCTAATCCTCGAAACCGGAGACTGATTTCACTGATTGTCATATTCCTCTCGGTCGTATTCCTTCTTGCCATTCCTGCCTATTCATTTTGATCCGCGCGAAGACGATTAGTCGGGAATTAAGGAACGAATTAGATTTGCTAGTAACCGAAGAGCTACTGTCTCTAAATTAAACGCGAGAGCTTTTGCTACGCTACCATAAACACACCCTCAAATGGAGCTGAAAGCTTGATATGATACGATCGTGCGTAAATTTCTACTTCTCATTGAAGCACAGAATGAACTCAGCCTTGATTCTCTGCAAGTTAATATTCCATCGTGATGCTTTTAACAAAAAAGACAATGCGAGACAGCTTCTCATTTCTCTCGGTTTTGAGAATTCTCTTCGTCTGTAAACTGCAGCTTTCAAAACACGTTTAAGCGAAATAGTAGTATTATTCTGTCATATTGTAGTGTATTATAGTGTAGTGTATCATAGTAATTTTAATTCCGTTCCGAGACTCGTAATGGATAGCAGGCTAAACTTAGATTTTTTACTAAGAATGCTGCACTAAATTTGCGAGAAGGATAGAGAGAGTTGATTGCAATAACATACGTATATTTATACATTTCTGATCAAAAATGGTTTGTTTATATTTTATATTTAATACAAAACACCGTAGCATATAAGAAGAATCGTGACATCTGATTATTTTGTTCGTTATTTCTCATATCGGTGTCCATGTAATTAACTCGTTGCAAGTAACTTCTTAAAAAAGTAAGATCTACAGAGAATGTAAGAAATGAATCAAATTGTAATAACAGACGCTTCGATCAATCTGAAGTCGATTGTTCTTGTCTTCATTTTTCGCGAATCGTCTGTATTGTTTTCAACTCTCGTATTTTATCACAGTTGTATCGTTCATGCGATAATGCGAGACGCGAAAGAGAACATTCTTGTTGTTACTAGTTAGTCTACATGTGATAAATATATCGAGAAATTGATTAGTTTTCTTGCTCTAGGAATAGACCATCTCCTGGCAAACTTATAGAGCACCGTTGGCTGGAAGCCGCTGTGGAGAATCCAATTCAGAAGCACCGATTGAAGCGCTACGTTATTAAGAAACGCTGGGTTAAAGCCGTTAATACTATCTTGGCATTGAAACGAATGGGCGCGCGTTTAGATTTAGACTTGATCTAGTATCGGTAACGACATTATTAATCCGATAATTACTTGTGTTTCGTATTATATACGGGTAAAATTCCTCACGTTCAACGCGTGCGTCGTATTTTAGGTGAAGAATTGGCAAGAGATACAACGGATAAAAGAGAAATTGTCATAAAGTGAAACAATGTCGAGTGCGCATTATGTTGGCATAATTCCTTGGCTGTTCAGAAGCGAGAATATTATATCCTCCGCAATGCATAGAATAAGGCTCGATGATTAATTGAATAAAAGTGTCCGAATTATTCCATGTTAATCGAATATAGTTGGTCGGTAATACGTTGCAGTCACACGAGTATCTTGAAACTTTTTCATACAATTTTTTTCTGAATATCATTTGGATTTATTCGAAAGATGAATATAATATTATATATAATGTGTTATGTATCATGTATAGAGATTTCGATAAATAATATTGTGTGAGCCCAAAAATGTTTATAAATCTTATAATAGAAAACTGGACTAAAATAACCACATTTTTGAGAAATCTATCAAAACTTTTATCAGTAAAAATGCGCGCTAATAAAAAATATCCATATAGTATTTTTAAATTAAATATAATAACATATAAGAGGATGAGACGAACGTGTAAATTTGAATTATATTATAATTTAGTTATGTTTCTTTTGGTTTACGTTTCTAAATATTTTCACAAATTACGTCATTTGCCTCATATTGTTTATGTGAAATAGGTTTGCGTTCATGATGAATGTAATTTACAAAATGTTATGCATATATGTATTCAATATTTCATAAGGGAATTAATTAAATAATAATAATAAATAATATTCTATATATATGTGTGTCTGTAAATATATTAATTTATTATTTGAATTCTTTAAAAAGAGTATATTTTATCTTTTATATTTTTTTTCTAAAAAGAATGCATCTTAGAATTTTGTATTATTGTGTACATAATAGTTGAACCAAACAACGTTAGATGGAACTACTATACATATTTCTGGCAATTTCTTAGTTTGCCTCAGCTGTTGACCATTCAACAAAATATTTCTCTGTTGAATTGTTTTTATTTTATAAGTAATTTGTATTTAATAATAATTTATATTTAATATGGTGAGTGTAAACACGTCAAGGGTTATTTTCTTTTAATAAAGACAATAAAATAAATAAATTATTGCAGCTGACATAGATTAAAATTAAACTGTTAAATATAAATAAGAAAGAGATAACAGTGCTTACATGATCAATTTCTTTGTTTTATTTTAGAATGAAGATATATTACAGAAATGGAGTCCTTATGCCAAAGAATATGATCCTTTAAAAGCAGGTAGTATCGATGGAACAGATATAGAGCCTCATGACAGAGCAGTTAGTAGAGCAATGATGAGGCACTATGAACCACCTCATAATTTAGAATCTAAATCAGAAAGAACTTTGTTTGTAGCTAGGTTTGGTCCTAAAATCAATAAGAATGATTTGATAGAGGTACTACTAGGTTAACATATTTGGTATTTATAATATTACGTCTTGAGTACATTATAAAATAACAATTACTTATAGTATCATTGAGATATTGAGGTATTTATACATTTGCAACTCTTCAGTTTTTTAACAGATATGGAGACGTCATTTCAGCAAAAGTCATAGTAGATGTGGTAACTGGTCTCTCTCAAGGCTATGGTTTTGTGGAAATGCGAAGTGAGGAGGATGTCAAAAGGGTATTTAGACGAGCCATAGATGTCACATTAAAAGGATATCAAATATTTATTGATCGTGAATGTGGTCGTACCATGAAGGGTTGGAAACCAAGGAGACTTGGTATGCAATTAATGATTAAACATGTTTAATCTGTTTATGCAAATGTTCTATAATATTTCATTATTTAAATTATTCAGGAGGTGGCTTTGGTGGCAAAAAAGAGTCAGGGCAATTGAGATTTGGAGGAAAAGATAGACCGTTCAAACGACCCATTGTACCTAATATTTTAAAACCAAGAAGTCATACCTATTTAAAATAAAAAACTTATATGATTCATATTTGAGCAGTATTGTCAGAAAATAAACTATTCTTCTGACTTGTCATTTAGTCAAACTTTTTAAATAAAAGATTCATTCACTGTCTTCTTACGTCTTTAGCCAATACTCAAATCATACTTAGTCAAAATTTGAATCATATTTAGCTAAGACTCAAACCACATTTGTCTATCAGTTTCTTAAAGACATTATTAGATGGCGCCAGGTAGTCCGTTAGCTGCGATTAATGATACATGCGTCATCTATTACAAAATGTAGTTCTGAAAGCCCCGCTACGAGCCGCCACCATCTTTCATCCCGAAAAAAGGACGTAGCACAATTCGATAAGTTGATAGATTTAACTCTGTATTATACAATTTAACAAAAGGTTAGTTAGGTTGTATAAGCTTTGTTTTTAAATAATACGACTTGTATACGACTGTAGGAGATAGATTTAAAGACTTTATTTTTAAATAGGACGACTTAGTGGCAGATAAGATGAACTTTATTTTGAAATAATACGATTAAACTACGAATAAAGTAGACTTATTCTTTAGTAGTATGATCTATCAGAGGATGGAATTCTGTTCTTATTTATTATTAAAATGTAAAAATCTTTTCTACAATAACATTTATTTTTTTTAGCTGAAGCAATCATTAATTATTTTGATATTTTTATTTGTTAATTTACTATCGATAACATATTACATAGACTAAGATAGAATGAATACTTTTTCCGGTCAAAAATATAAACTTTCTAAATACTATAATTTTCTTAAAAAATAACATAAATTAGCTTTTAAAAAAGTATTTTGTCTAGCAAAGTCTCTATTTTAAGCTTCGCACAATTTGAAAAATTTTGCAATTTTAAAAAATTAATTTTCAGGCAAAGTTATGCCTTTCAACATGAAAGGCGATACTTGTTATTTTTGTCAAAATACGGACTTTGAAGTTGTGTAATTTGAAAAAAAGTTGTAGAGAAACATAAAATAATAGTTTTTAATAGAAAACTCCACATTTTCTTTTACAATAAATTTGACAGAAATAATCTTTTCAACTTGTCAAAATACATCAAAGCCAACAAGTTTTGAAGAATAGAATTCCTTTATTTGACAAAGCACAGATAAAATAAAATAAAATTTCTGAAAGTTTTAGAAAAGGCATCTTAAGATAGAGAAAAAATTACTCTGCGTTATCTTTTCATAAAGTTGTAGTTATAGTCTTTGGAAATATATATATTTGATAATCTTCAGTCAGAGAAAAGCTTTCCCAATTTTATTTTAAGTAGCATATTAATAGGACATAGTGCGCACAAAATGTTTATAACGTTCTATGTAACTATTTTCATACGTATGTATAACGTTTATATTCTTATATACTCCTGTTACACTATCTCTTCTCTTGTTGCATCAGCATTACGTGGCACTACATGCAGAATCTGCGAGAAACTTGTGACGTAACTTCTCCCACAGAAATATTGTTCACAAAAATCATTGTTGGATCGAACAACAAACGTCGTGCCGCATCTCCCGTCGCAAATCGCGGGACGCGCGCGCGAGTCCTCCCGCGTTTATATCTTCAAGGTGGCTGAAGACGATTCCGCTCGAACCCGACTACGAGATCGCATTCGCGTTCGCGAGAGCAACTTTATACCGCAACGACGCGGTCTCCTGGCCTCCCACGTACGTCTCCCACCATATAAGGAGGCACCTCGCGATTCGACGCAGTCTGCGCACAGCTCGAGATTAGGCTTCCAGTTTTAGGGCACTGATAAGACGCCTCCTTCGTTTCAACGACGTGGGTGACTTCCCCATCCCCACACCCTTCGCCAAGGTCTCGGAGACCGTCGGCTCCATGTACGCTCATTGCGGCTCTTATTTCGTCGCTCAGAAAGCCGAGACCCTGTCCCCGTTTGCTCGACGCTCCTCTACCCGCAATCCATTATTTCTTGCATATACAATGCTATTTTTATTCGTACAATGCTGCGTATGCAGTTACGTGAGAATAACGCAGTCGTAAATCGCACTGACGAAACTTGTGAAATCATAATTTCTCATCGTGCGAACATGAAGACAGCTGCGTCGCATCTCAAACGTATACGACATCTACGGCATAAAGTCACGATTGCGTGTTCTCCGAGGAAAGCAAAGTGAAGCGAAGTAATCGCAAACGTTCATGTTACGAGGTGTGTAAGATTCCAAATCGGCGTGAAGCGCCAAGGGAGAACGTTAAACGTTACACACGCGAGACGCACGGAGTCACGCATACAGTCACGAATGAATTTCACCATGTGTCAAGAGAGGATTGCGTATCACGAACGTGTCGTATCACGATAAAGCCAGGTCCCTCTCGGGAGTGGTCGCGCAGCGGCAACGGGCCTCCTTTTGGAGCAAAGCCGCTCGCCGCGCGGCGGCAAGGCGCGAGTCGGCCGGAGAACGGAGAGTTTCCGTAGAAAAGCGGCGCGTCCGCCTGTTAAAAGACACGAAAATAGTAACAGTAACTCAGGATCGTATCGTTCTCCGTGGCCCACGGACGCGGATCTCCGCTCTATTAATAGTCGAGGGATGAAAGAAAGAGGGAGGAAGAGAGCGGAAGAGAGACGGGAGGCCGCGAAGTAACGCGCGGTAGCGGCAGGCGTGCCGCTCGCCCGGAGCCTCAGCCGATGTCCAGTCGCGGCTTTTCGTCGGACCTCTCAGAGCGGCTCAGGTTGTCGCGGACTCCACATTCCACGGGGACGAGAGCTCCTCCTGTGCGTGTCTCTCTGCGAAGTAAACCCTCGCTCGCTCCCACCGGCTGGCACCCCCGTGTCCGCACGCGCGCGCCCGTCCACACACACCCACACGATTATACACACAGGCCTACACGCACGTACGCACTCGTCCACCTTGTATTGACACCACCCGAGTGTAAGTTCAATATTCCTCATACTACATGTGCTCGTTGATTTTGTATGCCTTTTTTCTCTCTGTCTCTCTCTCTCTCTCTCTCTCTCTCTGTCTCTCTTTCTCTCTCTCTCTCTCTCTCTCTCTCTCTCTCTCTCTCTCTATCTTCTATCGCTCTGCCAACGTCGGAGGTAGCTAATTACCCTCGACCCTGAAAACGTCCGCGATGAATCGCCTTGTGTTTGCGTATCCCCACGCTGTAATGATGACGCTGTCGGTGAACCGTGGTCGGTTAAATATAATGGCTAACTTAAAAGAGATCTCGGCGGAAATTTCTGCTGCCTTTACTCCAGAGAGTAGACTCTGGAAGGAGTCGGCTACAACCTCGCAGGCGCGCTGGCGCACTTTATCGAGGCCTCGAGGGTTAATCATATAATCTACTTTTAAGAGCGGAAAAAAGCGAGAGAGAAGACGATGAACAGTGGAAGAGGGTTTATCGACTGTCGCTTAATTTACCCCCGACAGCCGGTTTCTAAGAGAGATATTCAGTTCAGAGCGGTATATTAGAGATCACTGAGTTTTATATAAAAAAATAATATATATAATATATATATATATATACATGTATAAAGAGCTGCCAGTGTGTCGCTTCAGAGATGAAAAGTGCGCGGCATTACTCCCAAGGGTCGCGGAAGCTCGATCAGTGAACAATTTCGAAAAAGCGCGTCTGACAGTGTCTGACCGCAGCGCGGCTGTATCCACTTGTCATTAGAAAACGCCGGCGTCGACCACCGATGATGGTGTAGTGTGCTGATCGCTGCTGTAAATTAAATTGTGCAAAGGGAGAAACGTGCGAGTGTCCTTTTCGTACAAATTTATTTACGTAAAAAAGCCGCGTAGTGCGCCTGTCATGTGATAAGCATGACGGTAACGAAAAATCATTGAGGCAAAAGTAAAGGGGGTGATCTTGCAGAAAAAGGCAGAGTCTCGTTTTATAAATTCACAAACTTTGCAGCGCTGAACGACAACGGTCTACTTTGATCTCAATTTGTAATTCTCATTTGTAATTTCTAGATAAGCTAATGACGGTAAAAGTCTCGATCGTCGCCGTCAAAGTATACTTAAGCGGCACGAGAGAGTCTTCGTAAAACGTCTAATTGACATTCGCAGGATTAAAATGTCCTTTACGACGCCTTTACGACCTCTTTCGAAGCCTCCGAACGATCCAGAGAATTGATAGCGTATCCGACGTATTTCTCGGTCGTCGTCTAATGTTACGAATATCGTAGCTTGCCGAAGGGTGGCTGTGACCGCCTCGAGGTTCCCGTAAAGCTCGCGAGAAACGCCTGGAGAAAGAGGAAAGCGGAAAGATGGAGGCGGTGCGTGCGCGAGCGCGCCGTCCCTCTAAAATTAGAGCGACGAGGAAGAGAAGGGGACGGGCTCCTTATAGAGCTTGCGATACCGAACTTGCGGCCAGGGTTAGCAAACTGGTGTTTTCTCTCTCTCTCTCTCTCTCTCTCTCTCTCTCTCTCTCTCTTCCTCCCTCGCCTCCGGGATATCGGATTACTGTGAGATCATCCGCGAGCGCCAGATCCGGTCTATTCAATTTCAATTTTCTTCTTCACGCCACTTTGCCCAATCTTCATCAAAGATATTCAACGTTGCTGGCTTTTTTGTATATTCGGGTATCTGTCCTCTCTCTCTCTCTCTCTCTCTCTCTCTCTCTCTCTCTCTCTCTCTCTCTCTCTCTCTCTCTCTCTCTCTTTCTCTCTCTCTCTCTCTCTCTCTTTCTCTCTTTTTCCGCCGTACCTTAATCGATTCTCCCGATCTTTGTCTTACACCGTAAATCATAATTGAAAAGATTTTCGGCTTCTCTCTCTTTCGGCAAATATGATACAAATATGATACCGTTCGTCTTTTTTTCTAGATTTATCGTGGACGATAAGAAACGGAGCATGACGCGTTTCAAATCGATCAGGGTGGTTTTTGTAAGCACCTGCGGTTAAGTCGTAAAAGTTGCGGTAGTGTGTTAAGTACCGAATAGGATACTCGGTGTAAGAGGTTTCTCCCTTCTCAATGATTTCGCAAAGCGTAAATTCTACAAAAAAGGCGCTACACGATAATATAAATTCTGACACGACAATATGTTCCTTCATCTCGCGATGTGTTGTAATTTTTGTCAAATCTCATTTGTAGAATTCGATATAGAAAGAGGTCGTCCGCGCTCTGCGACTCGTTCCCGTCGACATTGCAAACTCGACGATTAAGCTTTGGTTCTCCTTTCTGTTGCAGCCCTTTAAACAGCCGCCAACATGTCTGACGACGAGGAGCAATACTCGTAAGTACCCTGGCGGTGGTTTCTTTTGAAATGCAAGCCGTCTACCTTGAAACCGACGCAAGTGCAACTTTGGAACGGCGTGAATTTCAATGAGATGAGCTCGCCAATCCACGTGAGCGCATCTTTGAGACTTTGGTTAGATCGTAGGAGAATTCGGGAAGAGAATGGCTTGCGTAATCTTTAAGATAGACGGCTGGTAGCATAATATCTTCGATATGATATCGCTGCTCTCCGAGATAGATCTTTAATAGCGAACGCGGATACGCGAGAGAAGGAAAGGTCAAGGTGTGTCAGCGACGGCTGCCAGATCTCCACGAAAGTTGGCGGTAGAGAAGACCGCGACAGCTCGTTGATTTGTCACTCTATGTAAACCGTGTCCGAGCGAATATCGTCCACGTAAGGTTTTTAATAACGCCCCTGATCCGCAGCTTTGTGTTTTAATGTACCACTCTATACTCTTGTCCAACTATATCGTCTCTCAATTGTGTCCCCTTCCGGGCCCTCCTCATGCATAATGACCTAATTGCATCAGTGCTCGAGTCGAACCGGTAATACTTTAAGAGTAACAGAGTAAAGTAAGCGTGATGATGCTCGCGGGAATTAAATCGCGCGGGAAGAAGCTTCCCGAAGAGCATTGAGAATCTTAAGTCTCCCCAAGAGCGGCTTCTGAGACCAACCTACCCTTGTCAGTTTTGTCAACCTCGTTTAAACGCGATCACCACCCTTACCGTGCCCGCCCCGACTAACTAAATTCTTTTCCATTTTCTCTTTTGCAGCAGCGAGGAGGAAGTCGAGGAAGTGTAAGTGTTCACCTTCAATCGCGTTCAATTCCGTTAATGTCGTGCTCGATGTCTCTCTAACGTACGGCTCGTTTCGTTTTTTTCATTTCAGGAAGTAAGTTTCCCCGAGGCTCATTATGGGCATTGCTACCAAGACGCGTCGAGACCGATTTGTTTCGATTATGATCGAAATAGCGAGTCCGAAGGATAGATCGTCTTATTCTCTCGGCCGACGGATTAAATTCAGTCGAAAGGCTAAATTTAGCGCTGACGGCACCGTGTTTGTTTTTCTATCTCGCGAAAATAGAAACTCGCTACAGATCTCATATTTTTCGGGGGAGGAATGCGTCGTTTCTTGCGTTTGTCGATTCTGCATTTTACCATCGTCCGTATTATATTCTGTACTTTTCTGTATTTTGTGCCATCGGACGAGAAACTTACAATAGAATCAGAATCAGTTTCGAATCAAGATGCTTTTCGAATCAAGATGTTTTTCGAACAATCGCGAAATAATTCGCGTCCGCACGCATTATATATATTTTCTGACTATAATTTATGAACTCCGTCTTTTTGTTTTTCTGTTTATTCACTCCCTGTCTCTTTCTCTCTCTCTCTCTCTCTCTCTGTCTGTGTGTATCTCCACATACAACACACAAAACCAACCAACCAATCAACCAACCAACCAACCAACCAACCAACCAACCAACCAACCAACCAATCAAACAATCAATCAATCAATCAATTAAACCAATCACCATCACCACCACTCGCCATCGGCCGATCGGCTCTATTCGACCCGCGCGGTACGATACAAAAAATCGCAAAATCAAAGGCAGCAGGAGAAGAAGACTGAGTAAGTTTTGCATACGACAAGTATAAAAGTCTTTTTTTGCGGCCAGTAATTAGCATACGTTCACGTATTGTCGTCAGTGCCTCATTTACTATTTCTGTCTCTTTGTCTTTCTCTTTCTCTTTCTCTTTCTTCTCTTTTTTCGTCATTATCTAACCGCTGTCTTGTATTGTCTGGTGGTAGTTTTCTAATTATTCATTCGTTCTTTCTATTCTCATGTAGTCTCTCGCTCTTTTCCATTCTTCTACTTTTTTTTCGTCTCATACGCGTTGCGTTGCCGCAGTCGTTTTTGCATAGACGTACTTTTTGCAGCGATATACTTGCTAACTGGCTCTTTCTTCATGTACATGTTCTCTCTCTCTCTCTCTCTCTCTCTCTCTTTTTGCATTTTACTTTTTCTTTCTTTTTTCTTTTTCCTCCCATTGCTCCTACCTGTTTCCACGAATAATACCGACGAAATATTTTCCCAGAGAAATTAATGTATCACGGTTGCTACGAAGCTGCTCGTTTTCACTCCTCTCGCGAAAACGTAACGCGAGAGAGAGGGGAAAAGAGTAGCGTGGAGCGTCAATTGGCAGCGTTCTCTGCAACAGTGCTCCAAACCAAATTTTTTCTCCAGTGACCCGCGAAAATTAATTTAAATTCGTTACTCTCGACTTTGTAATTAATTTTCGCAAATTCTTAACGAAGAGGGCCAGACCGAGTCTGTCGTACCGAGCTAATCGAGTTTCACTCAACATCGATGTGCCCGTCGCTGCCTTTTAACTTTTCAAGAGGTGTAACACACTTTGCTGCCTTTGACGTCTCTTTGACGCTGTTTTGCGTCGGTGGCCAAACGAAGGAACAACAACGCTATCGCACTTCTCCATGTACAGATGATACATACACGCATACACACACACACACACTTGTATAACACAAAATGCCCACCCTTTTAAAAAAAGCCCTGTAGAAAAGCCGCACAATATACGAACTTGACTTCGAAGTCTTTCACAGGAACAACCTGACTCTTCCACAGACACTTTTTGACACGAATCGTCGTCAGCCGTAGACACACGAGTATACATTCCACACTTCGTCACTCCACGCCCATCTTTTGTCCCTATCGTGTTTGTTCGTTATGTCTGTCGACTAATCAGCCTCTCTGTCACTCGTATCGTCACCTGAGCGACGAGGAGTTTTGCAAAGCGCTGCGCGTGCAAGTGTCTACAACGCGATCCCTGTTGAAGAAAAATAACGACGATCCGCTTGATAATGTCAACAAGCAATGCACAGCGATCACGCTCGTATTAATCGCCGAAGCGGACAATCGTCGTTCGGAGCGATCATAGCTACCGAGCACAGCTTAGACTTCGGATTATCATATTTGCGCTAAGAGGAAGAGGCGCGAGAACGTGGAGACAGGCGATACCGATTATAATTTAAGCGCTACTTTGTACAGTCCTACGTAAGCGACCGACCGCGCGACTTTATTAATGAATCTGTGCTTTCTCTTTTTTATAGGGGTAGAGCGTCCCAAAAGTAAGTTGATTATGCCGAGGCGTTTATACGTTAATAATACACCCTTTTCGTTATACTCTCGGCCACTCTCACACTACCGGAGTTGGTTTCCCCGACGTCTATTAAATTTAATACTTGTTTAATTTCTCCGAGGACGACTCTGCCTCTCTCTCTCTCTCTCTCCCTCTCTCTTCTTTTTCTTCTCTTTAAATTATAGAAAAGAGTATTGCCGGCATTGTAAACTAGCTCGCTCTAATGAAACCAATTCTCTATTTTTCATTTCGTATTAAATATCAAAGTTCGAGTTCTTTTATCTCACGTGAAAAGAAGTGGAGATGCGAATCTCCAACAGGAAATTCGCGCGACGATAAAGTTCGGGTCATTCTTTCTTTCTCGGCTATCAGAAAACGATAAGGATTATCGGAGAAAGGCTGAGCATCTCGGCTGATTACGGTTAAAATTAATTGACGTTGGTAAAATCGGCCAGCAGACCCTCCGATTTGCATTACGACAGGAATGAGATCACGGGTGATTCGGTGATTCGCGTCACGGTCAATTAGTTGCGTGTCGCGATTCGGTTAATCTCTGTTCTGTATTTTGTTTATCGATACAAGACATAAAATCGCGCGATCGTTGGCCCGTAGCGCGTCAATATAATAGATCTACTCGAAACGCAACGCCAATCACACATGTCGCATAAATATTCCATAGCGCGATTGCGTAAGCGTTAATGTACGATGTCAGTCGAATAGTTTGGGAGCTCGCCAGAAATTTCACGAATTTCTTCGCGATATCGCAATGTTTGTTCCAAGACGGACGTCTGCTGCGTCCCGGCGCCACAATATGATGTAATTAATGATCGGTCATTAACACGGCCAATGTCGCCAATATAATTAACGTTTGTTTGCAAGTCAGTCAGCACGGATTCCAAATTTCGTCGGTTCTGAAACGTCGAATCTCAGTCCTGTCGATGATATCTAATTGTCAGTGTTGAAAGCCACACCCTCAACCCCTCGTGTTGCTCTACGTCTTTCTCTCTCTCTCTCTCTCTCTCTCTCTCTCTCTCTCTCTCTCTCTTTTTCTCTCTCTTTCTCTCTCCCTCTCTTTCTCTCTTTCTTTCGCTCGCTCTCACACCCTCGCGTATTTTACACGTTTTGTCTCTCTGATTAATAATGAATTAATGAGCAACGGCATTGTACGTACATAACCACGTCTTGTTCGAGTTTACGTCAAAGCGATGTTACGTCCCTGTGTTCAAGGCTCGTTAATGTCCGATCCTCCTCATTAATTATGTCGACTTCGCACCGTAATTGATGGCGAGCGTATAATACCTACGCAGATCTAGTTAGTCAGCACTTCTTACACTTGTGACGACACCCTTTATGTCGTCAAAGAAAAAGTAGATTGTTGCAAAATATCGGAAAACTCATGAGGAACGTCCCAGTCCCGAAGAAACGGATCGAAATCCAATTGCGACTATCATTTCCCTCTCCCGCCCCTCCGAACACCGATTTCTCGACGCTCAATTTCGCGTTCCCGTGAATTTTGCGTCGAGTCGATTTCCCATTTGTTCCGGGAGAGCTCGGCTCGAAGGTCCGATTTTTCAAACTTCCGGGATCGACCAAGCAAGTTCCGTTCAAGCGAGTTGAACGCTCCACGTTCCTATCCGCGAGATACATTCGAAATTCTCACAATCTGCTCTCTTTTTATAATGCTCGAGAGCGCGTTTATCCTCTATTTTGTGGCCTCGGTTTTGTGAATCCCTACGATCCTCATCACGAGACCGACTAACTCGTCCGAGAGACTCACTGGACGACTCTTGCTACTTCCCTTTAATGCTCCTTCTCATGAACCTCGCACTTTGGGTTATTTCTTTTTTAGACGCTTGCACATTATTTGCCGTTAGACTGCCTCTTTCGTTTTCTTCCTTCTTCTTCTCACGTTTTCTTTGGCCCAGCCTCTGTCTCCTCCTTTTTGTCCCCGTATTTTTCTCTGACTCTGTTTGTCCGTCCGTGTATCTATATATGTCTGACTGTTCCGCCCATGTGTTGTCTGTGTGTGAATATACGTGCGACGAGCGACATTGAATAATATGCGCTACGGGAGAGAATGGATGGAGTTGTAATAAAGTTGTGGAGACGGACGTGAGAATCTCGCGTTCTTGGGGATCTCGCGAGATCTTCCAGAGAATGGGCTTAACCAACGGCAGATTTACAGAAAGATATTTTTGTTTTCGCTCCGACCGTCTTCAGGGAATCTGGCGAGAATATCGAGTTTATGAAGGTGAGTGTCAGCTGCACGTATATGTATAAATATATGCATGTAACGTCTTTCTCAGTTAGATATTCGTGCAATTGAGCACACGTGACTAATCCACCGCTGAACATTCAGAGACAAGAACAGAAGAGAAGTGATCTCGACGAACAGATCAAAGAGTATATAGCGGAATGGCGGAAGCAGAGAGCCAAGGAGGAGGAAGAATTGAAGAGATTAAAGGCACGCTCTTTCATTATTTGTACGACTTTTCCAATTTCATAGCTACTTAGTACTTTGTTTGAAGAGTATATTGCCTTCCAGGAGAAACAAGCCAAGCGCAAAGTCACCCGCGCGGACGAGGAGAAGAGATTGGCGCAAAAGAAGAAGGAGGAGGAGGAACGTCGCCAACGTGAAATGGGTAAAAACTTTCTTCGATATTTCTCTTCTCTTTCTTTCCGATGAATCTCAAGATAATTCAATTGAGACGTTTGAATTTCCTTTTCCAGAGGAGAAGAGACAACGCGACATCGAGGAAAAGAGAAGGTAAATGTCGAAGGTAGATGATTTCGATCGCGTACAGCGTATCTCATATTATTTTGTCGTTTAGGCGCCTGGAAGAGTCAGAGAAGAAACGACAGGCCATGATGCAATCGCTGAAAGACCAGGCGAGCAAAAAGGGCCCGAACTTCACCATCACCAAGAAAGATCTTTCGGTGGGTGTTGGAATAGCTTAAAATATCTGGTATCTTTTCCTCTTTCTTATTGACCGAAGCAATTTGAGCCGGATTTGGCCCGTCTAAATGCAGGGTGGTACTCTCTCATCGGCGCAACTCGAGCGTAACAAGACAAAGGAGCAGCTCGAGGAAGAGAAGAAAATCTCTCTGAGCATTCGCATTAAACCCCTGGAAATCGACGGTCTTGCGGTCGAGAAGCTTCGCGTTAAGGCAACCGAGCTGTGGGAGGCCATAGTCAAACTCGAGACTGAAAAGTACGACTTGGAGGAGCGACAGAAGCGTCAGGAGTACGATGTGAGTTTGTATGATCGATCGATCGCGAGGACACTGCGAGCTACTTATCCTTGCTTGAACAATCTAAATCTAATAATCGAAGTCGTTCTTAGTAAAGCTTAAACTGAGATTATTCTCTTGATTACTTTGAAATCTTCTTAAAAACTGAGATTACTCTCTTAACGACATTCATTTCCAGTTTCGTGGGATTTCACTTCGCTGTTTCCAATTGCATGAGGAAACTACATTTTAGTTACGTATGCATAATATAATTTTTTTATAAAACGCGACTTTCCAAAGAAAGGAAACGTGCGTTGGTCGTTTCCACCCGAGGGACAAGTTGTTCAAACAAGAATTTAATTATAGTTCGTGTCATTTTCGGGCTGTATTGACAAATCAATATTGCATTTTTATCGTAGCTTAAAGAGCTGAAGGAACGTCAAAAGCAACAACTGAGGCACAAAGCCCTGAAGAAGGGTCTCGATCCCGAGGCTCTGACTGGCAAATATCCCGTATGTAATTTCTATCTTGTCATGTGTACAACAAGCAGAAAGAAATAAAAAAGAAAGAGAGAAGATGAAAAAGAAACGAGAGAGATTAATCGAGTCGCTCTGTCACAGCCGAAGATCCAAGTTGCCTCCAAGTACGAGCGTCGCGTCGATACCAGGTCCTACGACGACAAGAAGAAACTTTTCGAGGGAGTGAGTACACATATATCTCTCTTGTTATTTTTTAATTCAACCAGAACTCGCTCACACGATCTTCACTCAGAATACGAAACCAAAGTCCCGAATTCTCGCTTTCACGACACCCACGTGAACACTTTTACAAGCGCAACTGAACACCGTCGAAAACACCGTCAGTACCACGTTTAAAGCCATTGTCGAGTACGAAAGTAAATCTGTTCTCACTGTGCTATGTGATAAATTCGGCGATATATATAGAAATGACTCCGTACGGAGATATCGTGATTAGTGAGCCAATGTCGATTGAATCACACAGGGCTACGACACGATCTTAGCGGAGACCAACGAGAAAAACTGGAAAGAAAAATCAGATCGGTTTATGAAGCGCAACAAAAGTGAGTCCAACCGTGATTTCTCGGTCACTTTACCGTCCCCCTTTGCTTTGCCTTTGTTGGTTGTATTGCCCCCGCCCACCTATAAGTTTCATCAACGATCGTGTTTCTAATTTCTTCGCTCGCCCCTCGTTCACTAAACGGTCGAGATAACCCCCGAGCTACTGCTGTGTCCGTGTTGTTTCGATGACGCTGCATACACAAGCACGGCGATATCGTTTTTGCGCTCGCACCCATAGCTATTTTACACTGCCCAACACGGCAGAGACACCAGCCAGTCACCACGACGATAATCTAATAATTTGGATTTTATCCCACGTGGCCTCGAAACGAGATCTCTCGATTCCCCTTCTCGATTTCCCTTCAGCAGCAGAGTTGAGCGAAGTGGGCTTTTGATTCAATCCCGTTTAGACGTGGATCCGAAAATCCATTTTCGAGCGTTAAGAACAAGCGTCGAAGATTGTAACCGAGTTAAGGGTGATGACAAGAATAGCCTCCGTGACATGAATTTTCTCAGCCCCAACTTCACCACGGAGAGACCCAGGAGAAGGGACGGTGTTTCACGGAAGTTTCCAGGCGAAAAACCCCCGATGTGTGAAAATAACTCCTAGCATGCCGTTCTGTCCGTTTCAGGGTCTGACCAAACAGCAAAAGGACTTCGTAGAGAAACAATGGACCGAACAGAAGGAACAGTTCTTGGGTCGCCAAAAGAGTATGTATAATAATCTCGAGATTCGGAGCTTCGGAACGGCATCGAAGCGAGAGCTTCGGAGGAGAGCTCGCGGGATTTCTCGAAGCGCCGAAATAGGCACATTCGTAGGGATTCAGAAAAGCTTTCATCTTCCTCCAATAATTAACTTAACCAAAACGATAATTAATTGAACTATCATCGCAGTTAATCAACAAAACGCTTGGATTATATTTAGATCATATTAATTAAGTGTTTTTAAGTATAGCAACTATTTTGTCATCATTCACCCCTCATCTTGATCATGAAGTAGCACACATTTCACTTGTCTTTTCCACGATCGTTGCTTACGAAATTAACCCGTTGCTTCCTGTGGAAAACAGCAAAGCTACCGAAGTGGTTCGGCGAGCGCCCGGGCAAGAAGTCTGGCGACCCCGAATCACCGGAAGGCGAGGAAGACGTGAAGGCTACGGTTGACGAGGACCTCGAAGAGCCGCAATTTGAAGAAAGGGAGGAGGAGGTCGAAGAGGAGGAGGAAGAGGAGGAAGAGGAGGAGGAGGAGGAGGAAGAAGAGGAAGAGGAAGAGGAAGAAGAGGAAGAAGAGGAGGAAGAGGAGGAATAAATCATCTGATTGCTTTCGGCGTGCGTACACGAATATGTCAGAAAGCATACTTCAAGCTCGAAACGATCATTGCGCGATCGTCCGTCGAATCGTCGAATGTGCCAGTGATAGCGACGATAGCGAAATACCGTCACGACGGTACCTCTTCATCCACCGTCACCCCCGGGAGCACCGGAAGCCTCCATCGCCATTTTCACTTTACCATCGTCTTCTCTTCGACACTCAAACGCTGAAGCTCGGATTGAATGGATGACAGACGCTACTTCTGCAACAGATCATTCTATTACCACTGTTACTACCACTGTCACTTCTAACGCCGTGGCTACTACTGCTATTGTTATTATTATTACTACTATGATTCTATTTTAATTGTTACTATTATTACTACCACTCTCACTTTTCCTCTCTTTCTCTTTCTCCCTTCTTCCTCTCTCTTTATCTCTCCCTCCCTCTCTCTCTCTCTCTCTCTCTCTCTCTCTCTCTCTTTCTCTACTTCTGTTATTATTATTATTATTATTATTATTATTATTAATATTATTATTGTACAAACGCAAGCACACAGATTATTAAAATAAAACAATTTATCGTATAAAACCCATTCAGAATTTCGTTCGCACTCACAGTGTGTACATCTACGAGTCCTGCAGTCACATATCTTGAAAATGTGTAGTGGAGTAAAAGAGCTTCTGTTATAAAAAATAAAGAGAAAATGAAATTGATTGGACATTTTGTAAAGTTCTTGAAATAAAGATAATTCCTTCTTCTGTCATCATTCTCGTTTGACTCTGGCGAATTTGAAAAGGTTTGACCTCAGAACTTGCGACGAAGCAGTTTGTGTCATACCACGCACATATATTATGTCACACACCTTCCGGTGTGTCTTATCGTAAAATTGATGTGTCGCCCTTGATAATACATAGAGGCAAGTGCAGACTTGCCTGCGATACATTTCTTATCAAGACAAGATACAACAATATTTTACTGACAACGTGTTGAATAACAACGTATACGTATACGCACACATCAAGTAAACTTCCCATGAGAAGCGAATTAAACAGCTTAATTAAAGTGCTTGCTTAGCGCTTCGTCATGCGCAGTCGTGGCAAGCGATAGGTTGATATTGACATTGGCAGTCGCGCGAAATACATCGAAATCGACAGCCATTTGCCGTGGTGAAATGCGACACATCCGATAAACCGCATCCGTGAGTTCGTACCATCGATACGAAGCATTTATTCTGAAAGCATTTCGCTCACGGAGTCTCGACGGATTGCGAACTTCCGCGACGCCTGCCTGCGTAGGAACCTGTGAGTCGAATCATCGCACAGTGTGATAATTTCAGCATTCTAGACTTGAGGTGTATTTCAAGTTTCAGATCTCTATGCGACCGGTGTGTTTGAAGGGAGAGATTTGTCGAACTTGGCTGTGACGTTACGTTTGAAAATAACGTCACCGTGTTAAAGCGCTCGCAAGCTGAGGTGGCCAAGTCGCTCACGCGATATTCGCATAAATGTAGGAATAATTCCACAGAAATAGCAGCGGTGCACGAAAGAGCCAGAATGCGGTGCCAGAAAAAAATCGGCATCGGAAATAGATTTTCGTCGGTCGGACTTTTGGATCGATAAAGCGACAAGAGTATGAAGTACACACACACGACTGGTTTGAAGTACACGAACAACAGAATCGGACAATTAGAATTGCGAGCAGGATCGCGGACGGGAACAATGACGCGGAGGCACGAGGATGGAACGAGGCAAGCGGCACGATTAGCGATAGACTCGATCCGCCCGTTTTGTGAGTAATTAATTGCTCTTTCCGTCCAGCACCGTTAAGTAGTTTACTTAAGCAGTGTTAGCGGAGGAACTAAGCAAAGTAGCCGGGAAGATTAAACAGACGACGTGCTGAAGTCTAACAACTTATTAATTCATTGCGAAAACAACAGCAGCGAAAAAAGCGACGTGAAAATCACGTGTATTCTCGAGGAGAAACGGAGAAAGCAGTGTATGTACCTTTTTAAGCAGCACGTCAAGCGTGATAACATGGAAAAAAATTCAACTCGTACAACTGACTTTCCATTGTCCAGCAAGCAGATGAAAACTCAGTTGTAGAAACTAAAAAATCGCTCTCAATTATCTCGATCAAGTTTTACCAAATATTTAATGTTTTAGGTTGCGATAACATAAATATCGTTTCTCGTCACAGAGTTCTCGAAAGTGAGTGAGACTCTCCGTAACCTACACGAACTGACGTTCTCTTTCCAGGTAGGATCATGAAGAATCGTCGGAAAAGACTAGTCCTTCGCTGAGCAGGAGTGTGAACTTGAATAATTAATTTATATTCGAGTAACCGGTACACGTTGCGTCGTTCGTGTAAGCTCCTCATTTTTGACCAACCGGCCTAAAGTTCAATCCCGATTTAGATCAGGTCGCCCATTCGCTGAGTATCAGTGCGCGACGGTTCTTCAGGTGAAACTGTTCAAGCGGTGACTCGAGGATCGTTCGAGTCAATCGCTAGCACAAACCTATCGCTATTTCCCTCCGGCTTGGTCACCGTCCTCTTCCTTCGCTTGTTGTTCCTCTTTCTCTTCGTCTGTTACATTGGTCGCGAGCTTCTAGTCGTCTCGGTCGCAACTATTTATAATGGTAAGCCGCCGTGTCCTCGTGCCTCGCGTTTTTGCGCTCTCTCTTTTTCTCTCTCTCTCTCTCTCTCTCTCTCTCTCTCTCTCTCTCGCTCTCTCTCTCTCCCTCTCTCTTTCTCTCTCTGTCTTTCTCTCTTTCTCTTCGCGTCGCGTTTTCGTCTCTACGTCTGGAGAACAGGTCCAGTGCTTAAGTGTATCGTTAATAGTGCCGGTAAGAATTTTCGTCTATATCGCAGTATTCCCCGCACGCTTCGCTTACCTGAACTGATCAAAATGGAAAAAGTGAGTACAGCCGGTGAACATGGTGTCGCGTCATCACCCCGCTTTGCGTTTTCAATAAATGCAGCAGCTAATGACCAGTGAGTCACCTCGTCGAACACGCCATTGACGTAAGTGCTGGTTAACAGTGTCGTCGAGAACTTCCGTTCGAGAGAGAGAGAGAGAGAGAGAGAGAGAGAGAGAGAGAGAGAGAGAGAGAGAGAGAGAGAGAGAGAGAGAGAGAGAGAGAGAGAGAGAGAGAGAGAGAGAGAGAGAGAGAGAGAGCCGGAACGGTCTTTCGAGCAGCTCGAAATAAAGAGACTCATAGACTGAGTGTCGCGTCGCGTAACGCGTTCTGATGAAGCGCATTAACTAATCGCGAATTCGCTCGCCCATGCTGCACTCCACGCTGGCACTGCACGTTGCAGGCTGCGATACGCGAAGTTAACCGAGTGCAGAGGCGCAACTCGAGCACCTTGTTGCCGCGAGATTATCGCGTGATTTGTCAAGGAACGTTACTCGGTCTTGCTGGTCAAGGTGCTCGCGTTGCGCTTCCGCACTTAACTGTTAACTTTATCCAGAGCGGTCTTCATTGTTCACCAACGCGAAGTAGCGCGGGCGACCAAACGTTTGCTGTACGAACGAGCGAGTCGCTGTTGAGCACCCAGACGTAGACAGGTATCTGTTCGTCGTGCCGTCACGAGTCTGCGGAGTTCCGGTTAGAGCGTCGTACTGTAATTCCATTCAGTTCACCTGAGACGCTCGTGGTTGCTGAATAGGTGGCCACGGATCCAACAGTGTTTCGGTAAACAGATCGAGCGTGCCGGTGAACGAGTGACTGTTCGATACCTGTCGACCACGTTCGGATACCTTAGTTTTGATCTCCCCAGGTGGCTCGAGTGATCGAGTGGATGAACATCGACTTAGCACTGTGCCACTCGCCGTTCACCGTCGCGCATCAACGAGCGGCTGTAGACTACGAGTGCTGTCGACGTGTATTCGTGCTTGCGCTTGTGCCTACTCGCGACGTGAATCGTTAATGATAATACCGCTCGGTACTGTTCGTCCTGGTTAAAAGACAAGAAGTGCGGTTTCGCGGCATTCGCGAGCGGCTGCTTAAACGGTCGAACGAGTGCTGGCTGCGCCGACGATCACGCGCCGGCCATATCCGTGCGCTTTTCGCAATATGCAAATGTTTGTAACTGGCGGTCGCGTTTTCGCGAGAACGTACCGCTTGTCGCGGCGTTGATCGTGTGGGAGCTGTCGCGATCGCGTAACGGTCTCTTCCTCCGGTCGCGGCTATGTCGATTACGAAAGCAGGAAACGCAGGTACGCCGACGTGCTGACTGCGACACGGCTCGCCCAACGAAAGAGCCGCTTTCAATGAGGTAAGCGACAATCGACCCGCTTCCTTCTGACAATGGAGGAGAGATCGATGTATCTCTCGATCGCCCCTCGCACTCCAGACAAGACGAAGTGGGAATGACGCGTAAAGCTGGGCCGAGAATCCGGCACCGTTGCGCGTTTGGAATCAATTTTAAATTTGAAGATGATTCTGCTTGTCTCTCCTTTTTTCTTCCTCTCTTTGTAGGTCCTTGTAGAATTTATTTCCATTTCGTCTTGTACGTCATGATGTAGTTTTTTAATAAGAGTGGAGATTAATATCTCATAGTCTAAAGAAGTTGATGATTTTTCTTCTATAATAAGGAGCAATGATAGATGTGTCGGAAAGACATATAACTACAACAACAAAAATTAATGAATATTTTTTTCTTGGCAAGAGTCGAGTCTCTCAGCACGACTGTCTCAATTCGTAAAAATGGCCCGAGTTGCGAGTTTAAGTATTAAGAAACATCTGCGAGAGACTCTCCAGCAAGGTAACAAATGGAGGAAAGACAAATTGCGGTACGAAACTGACGAATTTCTGCTGGCACATCGTTCCAGCATTTCGTATTCAATTATTGTTATTCAAATGTAAAAGAGAAGTTGGTTACTGTCGGTTTCCATCCTGCGATCACACTTACAACTGTATAATTTAAAAACAAGACCGTCACGCATTGAGCTACGACATTTAGTTGTCTCATTGTTGTGTTCAATAGACACTCGAGCATGTCAAAACCTCGCGTTTCTTCACTAAGTTTCTCCATAATATTTAAGTGCGCTTTCTCGTTCATGCAGTTGATCGTATACTTCAACTGCTTCGCGCTTGCGAAAGACCGGAAGAAACGGTGAGTCGTTTCCTTGGTAAACACATTTCCAGTTGTATGATCGTATTACGTACTTGTGACATCACATCTCTATTAACTTAATAGTTTGCCTGCAAGTCCCATCCAACTGCCTATTAACTACAACTTCCTTCGCTAAATCAGTCCTAATCTTTTTAACGATTAACTCGACCTCTGGTAGTGTAATTAATGATAATGTGAGAAAAAAAGAGGATTACAAAAGCAAAGAGAAAAAAGAAGATCGAAGTCACACATTATAAAACGAGCGATAAAATACTAATTTACCTCATATTTATAATTCGTGCATAATTAGACTTGATGAAAATGATTTGATTCTATGTAGATTTGGTTTCATGTAAATTATGTGAACATTTCGATGTTTTCGTTATTTCTCGCGAACCGACGATACGCATACGAATAACCGATAATGCCATTACGCCATTATGGAAAATAGAATTGTGTCTCTGCGAGTCTTCGGAAGCCATAACGCGCGATAATACTCGGGGCTGCTCTGCGCGAGTTAGTCGCAAGAAATGTCCCGCTGCGTTTCGTCACTTTGCTGACGGGAAGTATGTCAAAGAGTCGACAGAGTTATGTCAGTTTTTCGTCTCGTTTCCGTCATCTCGCAATTGGATTCTATTCAGTCTCTTCGTTAACTTCCGCAATCTGCCGCGGCTATGGCGGAGAATAACGAGCAGAAGAAGGAGGATGTGGAGCAATACATAGAGGACGATACGAGCGAGGAAGGGTAAGGATAACGAACGTCTTTTGACGCGTAGCTTCTTATTTTCCTTTTTTCTGTTCCTATTTGTACGAGAAGCATAGACCGTTTTGACGTAGACATTCCCGAGTTGTACGACGCCGGCATACGATATGAGAAAGGAGACCGGCAAGAAGGAACTCATAGTTGGTTAAGAGTTTAGCACTCCTTGCACATTTCACACGACCGTCCGTAATACTTGCTCTTCGTAATTGCTTCGAGTAGTTTCTGTAGTTATAAACATTCGTCGAGCGTTTTGCATTATCGATCTCGCGTCGGTCTCTCTCACAAATGTGAAACCGCTCTCTTTAGTAACACCGCGACGACCGCTGCTGCCAGTCTCTTAGCATACAGCAAGTATGCGCCCGCCCTTTAAGAAAAGGGAACAAGGACGAGAGTAGAAAGTGTAGCGGAGAGTAGTGGACCTTTGAACGACTGAAAGGTCTGATTTCCACCTTCTCGCGATATATCCTTGAGGAGAACCCACGCGACAAACGACGAGACGAAAAACCGGTTCGTTGCTCATCGTGTTGATACAGAGTCGTTCATTAATGCTGAATCAGGCGATGTAGTCGTTTCTTCATTCGCAACCTTCGCAGCAGTAATTGCTGATAAAATTGCGAAAATGAATTTTAATAAATAGACACACAGTGTCGCGATACCGATACCGTCGATATGATCGACATGAATTTGCGAATAAGTTTCATTCATGGAGCATGAGACAGACGCCTAATATCTGTGAACGAGACTGTAGTTCTCGCTCTTACAGTCATCATCGTGGAAGGAGAAACATGGTAAAAGTACGAAAGAGACCGGGTCCGTCTCACGATCCGTCTTGGTTGTCTTGGTCGCGGACACTTTTTGACGGTGTGTAGAGAATTTGAGTGTATAATGTATAGTGTTGAACGATGGAACTGTATTTGTGTCGAATAACGAGTGATATTAATGGATGGTACGCCGGCGATTAAACTTGAATAAGAATTAGAGGACCGGGTAGTGCGGGATAGAGAGAGAGAGAGAGAGAGAGAGAGAGAGAGAGAGAGTTGGCAGTTATTCAGACCGTTTAAATGAAGAGCAATGCTGAGAAATGACATAATCGATAATCTTTCGCGCGGAGTAATTCCCAAGGAGGCCGTTATGCTCAGTACAGCCGATCGATATCTAGCATTTTATCATCTGGATTAGAAGAAATTTAGTCGGACCGACATTTTGAAATGACGTTTGAGATCTGCTCAGATGCTAATTATGCAAGCAAACGAACAAACGATAACGATTGGAAACGTTTCCGCCGTATTCTCGTTCGCTTGTATCTCGCACAGTAAAATCGCGAACGTGTCTTTGAGAAGTACGTTAAACTATTGTTTCGGATTAGCGTTATCGGCTTTGTGTCGCGTTGCCCTCGGTGGGATCCTTGAACCGGCTATCGTTGGAGCGCGTAGAATTGAAAGTTAATTATTGCGCGGCGGCTAGTCAAGCGATGTGCGCGTGCGATTCATGATTAAAAATGAGTAACTAAAGCGGCAGCAGTTATAGGTGAGCTGTGTGAACTCACGCATAGGTGAACAGTCCGGTGATATGTTCGCGTTACTGGAAAAGTGACAAACAGGTGTTATTACGTTATTGCACGCAAAGATGACATAACGCGCAGTTGCGAAAGATTAGCGGCAACAAGAGTGCAGCGGGTAATAAACGCACCAGCGTTATTCGCGCGGTATTTTTCCTTAATGTCAGTTGCGCGTCGAGGTATCGCGGGGAAACCGCCCGGAGATGATCATCGACTGTGCATCGTGGCTGTCGTGCGCAGGATCACGCTCGGAATCGGACTCGGAGAATGTGATTACGATAAGAGTCACGTGAGTTTCAGACCAATATAGATCCGTATAGATTTTCTCGCGGTTAATATCGACGCAAAGGCGCGAGCACCCGGCAGTTCTCGAAGGAACACGATGACGACGACACGAGCGACATTGTGACGAGTGTAGAATTCCTTTTTGCAAGTTAAGAGTATGCGTGAGCACAATCATTGCGGGGTGAGATTACGTGAGGTTCATCGTCGTTGCAATTTCATCAGGAGAGTCACGGTGTTCATTTTTATTCTCTAAAAATATCACAACCACCTCTCTTTTCCATATATTGCATTTAGTTTTGTGCTTTCTTGTTTTTTTTTCATCAAACAAACGCGGTGTTGCGCGCTGATTGTCGATAGCATCGAAAATTGGCTGCCAGTCGCCAATCGCAGCGCTTCAGGCGGAAAAGCCTGTAATTGACCGCGCTTGACGGACGGAATTTCAAATCGGGAAAACTCGCGCACGACCTGTGAATAGATCTTATCAAGTCCGAACTGCCGTGTTGCCGGGGAGAGAAGCTGTGCTCACTTGCGCGTTATTCCCGTCTCCCGTTAAATTTGCTTCGTAGCGAGTACACAATTACACAACGGCACGAATAAGAGTACGCGAGTTTTACACACAACGCCCGAAGTTTTACGCTTTAATTAAGACGAGTTACGTGATCCTGGAGAATCCGCTAATTAAGAATTTCTATCTGACTCCGTCGACTTCTGCCAGGCCAGCTGGATTCTCCAGAGTCACGCGCGAGAGCGAGAGCGTGTCGCGGTGAAAAAAGGCTGCTAGAAATTGTAAAACGAATCGCCGTTCTTCACGCTGACCATATAACACCATCTGGGTGTTTCTCGTGTGCATTGTAGGTTGCTCGAGTTGGCCCCGACGCTGGGACAACGGGTGCATTTCGCGGAGGGCACGAACTTAAGATGCCGCGAAGATCCTATACCGTCCGATTCGGAAGAAAGGTTAGCAGTTAACCTTCTAGTTACGGGCTCGAATAGCAAATTAGTTTAACGGAAGACGCGCTTAGAGATCGATTACTAATTACAGAAACGTATCAATCTAATTTGATCGACACTGACACTGACACAGTACATGCGAACATTAACCGATACCTTGCATGACATTAAATTATTATTTATTATGATAAGTATTGTTGACGGTCTTTGCAACCTACATCGCACGTGCGTCTTGTTAAACACTCCATAGGAAGATCTCATACCGAAGGCATTTGTAATTTTCACGTTTGGGTCTATCGTGACTCGTTAGACCGGCCTAACTTTACCCGCCCTTGACCGCCAAAGTCGTTTCTCCTTTCAGGATACCGACATCCCCTTCGATGAATTTTTGATTCCTCTGGAACGTGTTAAGTTTCAGCCCCTTCACTTTAAACTTAAAGAATTATAAATGAACTTGGACACACACTGAAGATGAGTTTCCCATTGTTTGGTAACCTATCCTCGACGCGTCCGGCTGAAAGGAAAAAGTCTAGCGAGAAGTTTCCCCAGATCTTTCCAGTTTCAAATCGCTCAAAGAGCAACCTTCGCGATAATGAGCGACACGGAGTGGAATAATTCGCCGCAGTGGCGAAAATTCATCTGTAAAGTTTCTCGTCGGGAGCGACCGGGGTGAATCAAAGAGCACGAATCTCGGAGCGATCGAAAACTTATTAAAGAAGACGATGGTACTTCTCGAGATATGATCGTGCCGTTCTCGAGATGCCCGTTTTTCATCTCAGTATCAGCCAGAATTTCTGGCTTGCCGTACGCTTGCTTTATTGCGCGTACTCCGCGAGAGAGAAATCCGCACCGCGCTGAGGGCGCATGTGCGAGCGAAGGTGGTACACGGGGCGCGAGCAGGTAGAAGGAAGATAAAGAAGGACGGATGTACATATACAACCCTTGCGCGCACTCACCCTCTTCGACATCCCTCATCGACGAGCCCTCGCCGTTAGTCCGACCGGCTATTCTCATCACGCCGCGTCGCGCCGTGCCTCGCCTCGTTTCGCCGCGTCGTCTCGCCTCGCGTCTCGTCGCATCGCGTTGCTGTCGGTGCCGTGTATTTGCGTCTCTTCGCGATTCTCGAAGGACGCGCGACGTGCGCTTTGTGAATCTGAAGAGACCTCCGATGAATTCCGCGTGCAAGATTCCAGAGGAGACCACACGGACGGGGAAAATGACAGACTCGAGGAGGAAGAGAGACAACCTTGAGTGATCCGCTCATCGCGTTTCACTCATGTATGGTGCGTAGATATTTCGACTGCTACCGACGCGCTACCATTTGTTTCCAAGTTCGGCAATGTCCTTATCGAAAGGATATCATTGTTAGCCAAGGATAGCATTGTTCGCGGGAGAAGTAGAGGAGGAGAGAACGAGAAAAAGCTGGGATCTTGAGGAGCTTCTTCAAGAGAGCGGAGCTCGGTGCGGAAGCTTCCTCGGTGAGATGTGTTTTATCATTGATCGAGAGTGTGAATCGATCGACGTGGCGAAGGTCGGCCGGTCTCGACGTGCCTCGTCGCTGAATATTTGTCCGACGAAAACGCCGGCTCGTGTCACGCAATATCAGGGCAAACGTACCAATCGATGCTACACGATTTAATCCACGGAACTTCGAGTTCTCGTCAGCGAAACTACCGTCCCGAAGTCAGTCAAAGAAACTTCCATTCCCATCGTATTGGAAACCGTGACACTTCGTTGCCGCCGCCGATATTCTCAACGAGAGAAATGCTCGGTGACGTCGTAAGCGTTGAACCTTGAAGACGCTGTCCGGTGACCGAAACATCTTGCGACGGTGACACGGAGATCAATCGATCTCCGGTCTCAAAGTTGCCGAGTTGCTTGACGTCGTCTTGTGCCGCGCCGCAACGATGCTCACCGCTTCCTATCGACGAGCATCGACGATGTTATCACGCGTCACCATGAAAATAAATTCCGGTGCTGGAAAGTTCGATCGATGCTGCTAGTCACTCAAGAGGAGAGAGCCGCACCGTGAGGGCGGCAGAGAAGAGAGGGGGAAGAGAGAGAGAGAGAGAGAGAGAGAGAGAGAGAGAGAGGGTGAGTGAGTGAGTTAGCGCGAGAGTGGTTAGGGGCGATAGCCATTGAGGGTAGGTAGATATGAGAAAGGGGGAAACACAGAAAAGAAACGAGTGTGATATCGGAGAAACAATGCCGGAGATAATGGCGAGATAAAGTTCGCCGCAACCTTGTAACGCCATCAGGTTTGTCGAGGTTGTTTCTGCCGGACGTGTGACCTTTCCATCACGGTTCGCGCGTCGTTGGTCGATGCACTCGATAGCACGATGTGAGCTGAATGACCCTTAAAGCTCATCACCAGCTGCAACCAGAGACGGCTCGAGTCCTGATATGCCAGCAGAAAATGCGGATGCAAATGGATGGTAATTTGGAGCAACGTCGATCGGCAACGAATCGAAATCGAACATGCGGCGAGAAACGAGGCACAGTGACCAGGTAGATTTTTATAAAGTCCAATGTAGCGCGAATGGACTCACTATGAAGCCACTCGGAAACAACAAATAGGTCTCCGCATTCGCCAGTCAAGCGGAAGATCACGTTGGATTTCAACGAGCTTCGTTCCGCGTTCTCTTCTTTCTCGACATCAACGAGCTTTCCTATCAGCATTTCGATACTCTTCTTCAACACCTGACCTGATTCAAGTCTACTCGAACGGAAATCCGGGAAACATCTTTCAAGTATATACCATAGATCTCGTACTTAACATCAGCGGCGAAGGTACTTAGGATGGGCTGCAAATCGGCAGCTAAGTCCAAGCTGGAGAAAGAGACGGCCGTGTCGTCGTCGACGTCGTTGCCGAGGTATAAACACGCAGTCGAGCCGTCGGTCGAGCGGAAGACGATCCACGAGCAGCGCGGCGATACCAACGGCGTGTCCGATCTCGACGACGAGGGAGAAGAAGAAGAAGGTAACGCGACTGGGCAATTAATTTTATCCGAAGAGTCGTTTCCGTCAGGAAGCGGCACGTCCAAGAGCGCAGGCAACGGCGTTACCAGGTAGCCAGCAGGCGAGGATGCAGAGGCTGCGTACGACCTTCAAGAGGTCGCGCACTCCCACGGGAGCAGAGATGAAGTCGCAATCTAGCCTCGAGGTGCCCAAGCAAATCCGATCGGCCTCTTTTGACGAGATACAGCTGCAGTCGAAGCTACAGGATGACAATCGACCAGCTTCCTCATCCTCCGTGTACTCTCTACCGTCGAGGAAGGACTCGACACGCGGACGAAGATCGTCCACCCTGAAGGTACCGCAGCTGCAGACCGGCCAACGCTCCAAGAGCTTCGACGCGTACTCGGCGAGTTCCGGCTCGTCCTCCGGTAGCCAACTGCTTCCCGTCGGATTCGAGCGACCTGAAACGCCGACCATTCAGGTCTCCGGCTGCTATCACTGTGCTTGCGTCGAAGAGTACAAGAGGCTGAACGAAGACCAAGGATCTAAAGATGATATCGAGGCCGGTGGATCGCGCAGTGAAATTGACAACAGCACGGATATCTCCGAGAACGAGTCCGATCACGAGGAGGAATCCAAACGAGAGGGTAGCCCTGAGATCTTAGTCACTTTCATGCCCGACGACGTGCAGAGCATGCCGCAATGCATTCCGTCCGCGGTCGAGGTCGCGGCCGAGGCGAGTCCCGAGATCAGGATGGAGTTTCCGGAGAGACAACGCAGGTTGTCCAGGCAAGAGGCCTTGACTTGTTTCCCCTTGGAGTTACCTGGCGCGTTGTCCTCGAGGAGCGAGGAGGAGACGGCGAAGATGACTTCCACCGAGACGGAAGACGACGACGACGACGAGGAGAACTACGTGGACGAGGCATGCCAGTCCAAGTTCATTGTGCGTGACATTTTCTTGACCGTGCCGGAGCTGAAGAGGGATCGCGCCGCCTCCGTGGACTCGTGCTTCAATAACAATAAGAACGGCAGCGGCGTCAGCAATTCGGACTTGCTGGCGGTGCCGCAGCAGAACATCAGATCGAAAAGCGTCGACATTGTTCTGCCGACGGACGTACGGACGAGGTACACGGCGCTGTTACCGGCGAAAGAACGGCGACCTTCGATAGGGTGGGTACGTCTGATTGATGGAGCCGCGGCTAGCGGATTGCGTTCAGAATGCCACGCGATACGGTCCTAGCATCATGTTAAATATCTTCTTGATTATGCATCTGCTTCCTTGTGTGGAGCTGCGCTGTTCTCTATGTCGTCGTCTGTTCTTCCTCGTTGTTTCTTTTCTTTTTGAATAATCTTCGGATCAAGCTTGAACTGCTCTCTCGCAATGTTTGAATTGATTTTCTCGAGATTTATGTTCGTTTCTGTGTGAATTTCTGCGATTCTCCCGAATGTCATATGTCACATCGTGTGTTTTAGTTTTAATGATGTACTTGTTGTTAAAGAAGGTAGAAGAGTGCGATCAGATCATCAGAAAATCAGCACAGATATTCTGAACGGTCTGTATAGTTTGTTTTTGTGGCAAGTATAAATGTTATCTGTAATGACGTCGATTTTTAAAATAATCGCCAACTTTCTCGAAGAATACTGGATACATGCTTCTACCTTCTTCTCTATTAATTCTTCATTCATTGTCTATTTATGTTAATTTTAAAATCGATGGTCTAGAATACATGTCTTGTTTTCCTAAGCCTGTAATTTCTCACTTGTGTCAACCATATATACTCCTACTCTAATCACTCGTTAATAGATAATTATGTTTTAATTTGTAAGGCATGTACTTTTATAAGAGTTATATCGATAAAAATAAATCTCTTGATTTTTCTACTACATTCATCATTTTTTATCATCTTCCTTTTACGTTATTCACTATATTATAATTTTAAATTCGGGCAGGAAACCGTCTTTTCTCTATTTATGACTTCGCCGAAAATGCTACGTTACATAAATCATTACTCGGAATATTTATACGAAGTGGGACAGTAATATCATGCCTTTTTTAAAGCAGTCTATTTTAGTGGTTACCGTTCTTCGTTTTTTACTACACGTGCTAGCATATTTTATCCTGGGAAGGTTTGTTCCTAAAAGCGACTGTGTTCGTCGAATTTTTATGCTCGAGTCCCGAATATACATCTCGCGGCGGAAAGCCAGACTTAATCATTCAAAACAACGTACATGTTTCATGATGCTTTTACGTGCCTTAAAGGTACAAAACGATTAATATTTCCGCCTCGTGCTCGCGTCGGGTCTTTGCAAAACCGGCACAGATATGAGAAATTTTAATCACGTTTGTAACAGTACACATATAGTGTTCTCTATTCTACATTATATCCAACCGCTACGACGAGAGTTAATATCGTTATTAAATACAAAGTCACTGGAATATTTTATATGATAATTAAATCATGCTCTCTATTCTTCCTCCTTTATAGCAGAATATTATGTTATACTTCATCAAAGTCGGCATATGGCGCGTGCAAGGTAGAAAATTAGATTGCCTATATACCTCCGCGATAACTCCTCAATTAGAAACTGTAGAATATATGCGCTCTAACATGAGAAAATTAATTCATCAACATGAGTTTCTATGAGCCTTTGATGATTCTAGAGGGAGAGAAGAAGGTGACGCGAGCAGTGATCAACGCCAGCCGCGGTCAACACCAGACTGGGGTCCCCATGCGTGTAATGAAGAACATCTTTGGGTACCAACCGCTACATCCGGGGATTTCTGTTACGTCAATGATTGTGCCGTAAGTATTGGAAATGAAAAATCTGCAAAATCACAAGCAGAAAAGATCACAATGTTACTTTCAATATACCAGTTATCTGAGATAAGTACTTGAGAGAATAATAAAAGGAACAGAGGGAAAATAATGAGTGAGGGGAAAAAGTCAAATGATAGATAAAAGTAGTGAAGAGACAATCTTGATGAGTAATTAAGAAATCAGGTATCTCTGAGAATGTCTGGCTAATATTTGGCCGACGTTGTTTCTTCCTTAGAAACACGGACCCCGGTTGAAGTGTCCGGTTTGTCACATAGTGGCCCACGCCTGCTGCGTCACGAGTTTAGAGTTTCCGTGCAAACCGAGTTTCCACGATGTAAGCGTGCGCCAGTATCGCGAACAAACAACCACCCATCACCACTGGGTTCACCGGCGATCCCAGAAGGGTAAATGCGCCAACTGCGGCAAGTCTTTTCAATCAAAGCTCAGTTTCGGTTCCAAAGAGATTGTGGCGGTGAACTGCAGTTGGTGCAAGGCCGCCTATCACAACAAGGAGGCATGTTTCAATGTCGAGAAGATCGGTGAAAGTTGCGAATTGGGTAGCCACGCGTCGATCATAGTGCCACCTTCGTGGATCGTGAAACTTCCTCGGAAGGGCACTTTCAAGAGCAGTTTAAAGAAATCCCCGAGGAAAAAGAAGTCCGCCGATGGCGCCTCCGAGCGACGGAAAAGAAAAGACGGCGAGAAGGAGGAAGATAAAGAGAAGGAGAAAAATCAGGGGATGCTGTGGATTATCAAGCCTATACCTACGGCCACGGCAAAGCCGGTCCTCGTCTTCATAAATCCGAAATCCGGTGGCAATCAGGGCGCGAAGTTGCTGCAGAAGTTTCAATGGCTGCTTAATCCGAGACAGGTCTTCGATCTGACGCAGGGTGGTCCGAAAATGGGGTGAGTGAATCATGGGATTCGTCGTTTACTTCAACGCAGGGTGCATACGAAATAACGTTAAGCGTCGTATTAACATCGATGGCTGCCAGGAGGATGAGGTTGGTCTTTGCATCGATAAGCCACCTGATCCCGACAGTCAGAATACCGATCCTCCATTGAGATACATTCAATTAACTTTAAAATTAATAAAATTTATCAGTCAATTAACTTCATTTTAGTTTGTAATTAATTCTGATTGTTAAATTAAAATGCAATTGAAGAGGCTCAGTATTTAGCTACGTGGAAACAAAGGGGAGAAGAAGAAAGACGATTGAGAAAACGTTGCACTTACAGACTGGACCTTTTCAAGAAGGTTCCGAATTTGCGTGTTTTGGCTTGCGGCGGTGACGGTACTGTCGGTTGGGTCCTGTCGATCCTGGATCAGATCGGTGCATATCCACCGCCAGCAGTCGGCGTTCTTCCTCTGGGCACCGGGAATGACTTAGCGAGAGCGCTGGGATGGGGTGGCGGTTACACGGACGAGCCGATCGGGAAGATTCTAACGAGTATAGGTGACAGTGAGACTGCCTTACTGGACAGATGGCAACTGGAAGTCGAGAGAAACAACGACGCTCAGAATGATGACGATGGCAACAAGGGCAAGGAGAATTTGCCGCTTAATGTTGTTAACAATTACTTCTCCCTCGGCGTGGACGCTCACATCGCCCTGGAGTTTCACGAAGCCCGAGGTAAGGCTTCACCTTAATTTTCACCGCGTGACTCCATTGAAACCAACAAACGGCAAGCCGATAACGTTGATACCCTGGTTCGAATGGTCGTGTCGCAATCGAAGTTTTCTCCTGCAATTAAAAGATATGGTAATCAGTATCGTATAAATAATAGTCATAATTTTAGTTTTATCTAAAGTATACAAAGTATCTTATATTTTCAAAGGCACGAAGCCTTTGACTGACAAATTCATCATGATCGTTTGTAGAAGCTCATCCAGAGAAATTTAACTCCAGACTAAGAAACAAGATGTTCTACGGCCAAATGGGCGGCAAGGACTTAGTGCGTAGGAAATGGAAGGACCTCTCGGAGTTCGTCACGTTGGACTGCGACGGCCAGGACATGACGCCGAAATTGAAGGAGCACCGAGTCCACGCCATTGTATTCTTGAACATCGCCTCTTATGGTGGTGGAACGCGTCCATGGGGTGCGGGCAACGGTACCAGAGAACCTGCCATGGACGACGGCCTGATCGAGGTGGTTGGTCTGACCACGTACCAGTTGCCTCTTTTACAAGCTGGTGGACATGGCACCTCCATAGCGCAATGTAGCAAAGCCAAGTTGGTGACGACGAGGACTATACCGATGCAAGCAAGTATAACTTTTAGGATTACGTAATATATGAAACTGTGTTAGTATCATTGCGATGACATACCATTGGTATACAGTAGAATTATTCCTTTCTCTCTGTCCCTTCCATAGGGATTTTTCTTTTATCTTGAAATCGGTCTTCCTTTGAAAGAAATTCTGCCAAGTTAGTCAAATAACGAACAATATAGATTTGTAAAAACTCCTTTTCAAAGTTATATTTGATGTTCTGTAATAAGCTTTCTTTTTGTCACATAATTATCAAATAATTATTATCACGTTATAGGTGGACGGCGAGGCTTGTCGCCTGTTACCAGCTACCATAACTTTAAGTCTGCTGAACAAGGCCACGATGTTGATCAAGAGGAGAAACACGGGGAAGCCACGTCAGGATACGGCACGATTGGAGAGGCTAAAGCTTCCTGTGATGAAAATAAAGATGTCGGATTACAAGACTTATCATCACGATAAGGTCAAGTTGAAGAACATAGCAGAGCAGTTGCTGACGGAACCGCTCGATCTCGATGCTACGACGGATTTGGAGACGCTAAGGAAGCTCTTGGCAAAAAATTACAATATGGATTCTTGTTGTTTTGTCGACTGTGAGTGCCGCTGTTACATCTACGACTACATTCGCAAATTGCATGACTAAAGTATAACAGACATTTAAAATAAGATATTTGACTAATCGTTTTCTAGCGTGTACAGCTGAAAGATTCTTCAGGATCGATCGCGCTCAAGAACAATTGCATTATGTGACGGACGTCGCCATGGATGCTGTGTACGTTCTCGAGGAAGATGCTGGCCAACCCGAAGGTCAAATTATCGTCACTAATGAGAAAGAAGCAGCGCAGGCTTGTCCAAGGTAAGTCGTCAAACTCGCGCGAAGATTGCTCGTGCCACTTTCATGGTGAATAAATTCATGATCAAGTTATGAGAATTATTCTCACGAATAATCCTCATCACGAATATCCTGTAGTACGAACAGTAAGAATATGAGATAATAATGTTGAAACAAATAACACGTCCAAACGAAAATTCCATGGTAAGCAAGTGTAATCGTTAGATTAATAGATGGAACGTGTGATACAGCGACGAAGGTCCGAAGGAGATGCCAGCCGTGACAGAGGAGGACGCGCGGCCGATCTTGGACAAGACCGAAAGGAGCAGTCCGCTAGTTGAGGTGGATAGTTCGGTCGTTAGCACGGCGGTCAAGCCGTCAACCACGGCGAGTCGGAGGAACTCGTTCTTGCTGATGAGCGGAGCACCCAATAAGGATAAGGATATCGAGTCGGATTCTCCTGTAAACGGCGAGCCCCGGAAGCGGGACTCCTCGGAGCATCAGGCTGACCGACCAATTACTTTCATCAGGTAAAATTGACAGTTCGTTTCAGCGTTATCCTCGTAATCGATCGAATTTCAAGGATCCCCTGACTTGGTCTCTTTTCTGGAGAATAATTTATAAAATCATGTCTGTCAGTTCGATGATTCCCTCCTGTGAATTCCGTCGGCTTGGTATGTACGGTTCTGAAACATTGTGTATAAGTTTTGGATCTCGATTTCCATTCTCAGTCCTCGCGACAGACTTTTCGGGCTGAGCTCGGGAGTTCATCGGTTCAGTACCGGGTTGCTTGAGAAAACCTGCGACGGAATACTGACGGCGGCGAAGCTTGGCGATCTTCTTGCGTTGAAGCAGCTTCACGAGCAGGGCTACTCGCTCTTGTCGATCGATGCTAACGGTCAAACGGCGCTTCATCTGGCGTCCAAGCACGGTCACAAGGAGGTCGTTAGGTATCTCATTGCTTGCGCCCCACCGACAATCTTGAACATGGTCGATAATGACAAGTGAGTATCTCTCTCAGATATCGGCAAATGTCTCGAACCGGAGTGGTAATTATCTCCAACAGAAGTATTTTGGGCTATAGCAAGCTGATAAGAAACCATTGTGTTCTTCACGTTGCAGAGGGCAAACCGCTTTGCATAAAGCGGCCCAGAACAAACGCCGTTCCATCTGTTGTATGCTCGTGGCGGGTGGAGCAGCGTTGATGGTGAAAGACCGGCTCGGTCGCACGCCGCGAGATCTTGCGTTGATCGCGGAAGACTGCGACCTAGCAGCGTATCTCTACAGTAAGTACTTGATCGTTTTTCCGCAAGGACCAGACCTCTTCATCGATTGCCGGAATGCCATTGACATATAACGTGTGTAATCACTTGTTTCAGGTCAAGAACAATTTCAATTAGTGACGGATGAGCATATGGAGAGCATTCTCTGACCGACAGCGTTGATCGTTACAGCCTGAATCACCTAAAGCACCTCGACGAAAGAAGTACAACGATTGTCGGTCGTCAGTCAATGCGATGTCTACGCAGCATTTTTTCTCGGCGATGTTACGTAAGTCTCTCGCCCTCTCGTGATAATCTAATATTCTCGTTCGATGTGTGTATGTGTGTGTACACGTCGACGCAATTACGTGTTTGCCAAACGCTATCTTACTTTTTTCCATTGTCTTCTTTTCGTCTCGTCGATTACTACGAAAAGTCTCTCTTTAGGAGCGTATATACACATCCAATTATCGCATAGTATATAATTACGATACATGCTAGAGTTACATATACATATACGTAATGACTCACGTAGCGATTTTTAATCGATAACAAGCCCTTATTTTTCTCAATCGTGAACTTGTCTAGAACTTGTCTGGCTCCACTTGTGCCCCTGTATTCGGCAATGTGGGCTACAATCAGGCCATGGAGCTCGTAGAGTGCTCCTGAAGCGAGCGAATTTATTTTTCTCGTGCGACATTTAATGTCGCCATGGTCCAAAATGAGACAGTAATTTTTTTATATGTATACACGTATATATATATATATATATATATATACATACCGCAAATTTTTAAAAGACCTTCCGTGAGACGAAGAAAACGAGGATAATAAAAAAACGTCGAGCGAGTAGTTACAAATGTACAGTTAAGGAAGCGAAGGTATCTGTTCACATACACAACGGGTCAGTCCGTGATTGCGACATATTGACATAATTTGTGCCAACTGGCTGAAATCATGAAAGGACGATAATAATGATGCCAAATCAAAGATTAACTGTCTCACGTTGGAGCATGTGCGGAAACTGTACACACAGACGTTTATGATATATCTCCATTTGAGATGGGTGCTACGAGCTCGTCGATCGATAATCTGTTAGTTTAAAAATTGTGAAAGAAAGAGCACAGGATAATCTTACATAGAGGAAGAACGATGAAAAAAAAAAAACGAAGGTAAACATTCTTTATAAACGATACCAAAATGTAAAAAGGGAACAACGTACGAACACCAATTAGTAGTTAGTTGCGGTCTATCGCTATACTCTATTGTACTATTACTATACTAATTAAAATTATTTTTCTGTCGAGTCGCGTTACATGCACGGAATGTCCCAGATCTGTCTCACATGGCATCACGTCTCAACCGTTTAAGATGATAAAATTAGAGAAACGGAGCGGCAGCTTCGTCGTATTAGCGAAAGATCGAAGGATCTTGGCGAATTACTTATTACGAATTATATACGGTGCTTTTCTAGTAAGCGATCCTCGCCAAGGAAAAAATCGACTCTGCAAGGTTCACTGAATTTGTAGAGTTTGAAGAATTTGTAGAAGCCGAGAAACGATACAGCGAGAGACGTCGGGACCTTCTGTACATACGTCAAATCTGTATACATATGTGTACAATTTTTGAAAACGCTCATCGCTTGGATTTGCGTATTGTTCCAAGAGAAGACGCCACTCACACAGGTTGATACGATCTGTGTTACGCAACGAGTAAGTCTCCTTTATGCGTCTTAATCAAGCTCTTTTACTTATTAATGATATGTCTGATTCGTCTGGAATCTCGGTTCACATTATATCGTACTTCAAATGCTAAATGCTAAAATTTGAAAACGGCGAGTATGTTGCCATCGTATATCCTTCATCTCCAAATTTTTTCTCTCCGTTAAATTAAATTAAAGATTATTACATGTATACTGGCGCTCAATAGTTTGAATACACTCTATTTTCTGGATCAGAGTTTAAATTCTATAAATGTCCTGTCATTGTAAAGGTACTACTGATTAAAAAAGAAAAAAAAAACAAAATAAGAAATTAATTATATCGAATGTGTAAGAAGTTGACTTGTATGTTATGAGCTTAATGTTGAACGCGAAATAATACGCGAAAAGTGATTGTTAAGAGTATCCGTATATAATTCAGTCTCAAGCAGAGTTCCTCGAAGCTCTAAAGTATATGTACTCCCCAGTAAATGAATTTTTCTCTGAGATGAAATGATCTCTGTGATTTCCCTATCAAAATTGGTAAATGTTTGATATTTCGAGGTGAAGTGCATAGTGTACTGAAACTATCGAGTGTTAGTGTTCTATTCGTCGCGCGCTCTCTCAAAATCACACACGAGTCAAGAACTTTTATATAATTATGTAAATAGAGATAACAAAACCCTCGTGTTTGAGTGACCTTAAGAAGAATTTATTTTAATAGCGGCTTTACACCTCGGGCGTAATTACCGAGATATCGAACATTAGAAATTACGAACGAATGGCCTCCGACTCGATTTTCGTTCAGAGAAATTGACTACGCGCACGTTGACGAGAAAGAGCGCGACGTGACAGGACACACTGCGTATATATTTATCGCTCTTCAGAAGTATTAAAAGGGAAATGCCTTTCGCGGTCCGTACCTGTTGCACCATCGTCGATTATTGGATAAAAAAGAGATATTGAAGTTAAAACGAAAGATATGTATAATTAAGGATTGTTGTAGGGTGTGTGAGAAATTATATTTCGCACACGCGTTACCTCGGATATACGCGTATATCCGATATGTCGAAAAGAAGGTTGAATAGAGAAAAAGAATAATGTTAGTTTTACGTCCGGATTACCATCGGATGTCGAAGCCGGTATAATTTCATAGAGTTCTCAATTTTCGATGCTGTAGATGAAACGAGGAAACACGTAACCATACGCTAAACCGTTCGTATCTTCATTGTGAATAAGTACAGGGATCATTTTCGCTTGTTCGCAGCATCGGAATCCTTTCGCTCACCGAAATTGTACCAGTTTCAATCCTTGGAGATAACATTAGGTCTGATGTAAGGAGACAGAAGGAAATTAATAGAATTTCCTGAATATATAGCGATGCTTCTCGTGGCGATGAGCTTGCCGGCTCGGTTCGCAAATCTCAATTTAAGTTTTAGAGCAATAAATTGACGACAATCACGAAATTTCGGAATGAGCCGGCGCTCGCACCGCGACTATTATTTCCTTCCCGTCCGTTCCTTTCCATTCCGTTTTCTCTCTCTCTCTCTCTCTCTCTCTCTCTCTCTCTCTCTCTTTCTCTGTCTCTCTTTTTCTCTCTCTCTCTCACGATCTTATGAGATTGCATCTCATTTATTCTCGTACGAATGATAAGTCCTTAACGTTCAATTCTTTCTCTATATTTCTCATTAAAATTATAAATCGTATAGATAATTTATAATCGATATTATAATAGGATCTTGTTATTCCGTGTTTGTGATTTTAAAGTTCGTTGTATTTGTCTATACTGGACGACAAAACACGTGATTTACTGTTCACGTACGAAAATGGCGATTTTTTTAAATAATTTTTGAAAGACGATTTCAGATCTCTTCATCGTCCATATAGCGTGTTTCCGTGACTTAAATTTTAATGGAATGTACATTTATTTTTAATTCATAAGACATCCCTCAACTTTAGTATTAAAGTTAACTTTACTTATAATCAGACAAGACCTTTCGATAAGTTTAAGTCTGTTCTTACTTGTAAGTAATATTCATGATCATGTTTGCTTTTAATTTCATTTATTTCGTTTGTTCAGCATAAGTCGTGATACTTCGAAGCATCAGGATGTTCAATGTATGTCGTCCAGTGTTATAAAGAAAAGCTATGAAATGTTAAATAATATAGATTCAAATTACGATAATTCTATGAAAATCTACCCATTCGCCTGCTCGTAACTCCGTCAGAAAAAATTCTCCGAATGTTTTTATATACATATATATATATATATATATATATATACATATATATATATATATATATATATATATAAAAGAAGATAGGCTGAGAAATCCAGTCGCCATTAAGTTGCTAGACAAAAACATAATCCACCGATCACTTTATTTTGTACGGAATAAAAACTGGTACAACTTTATGTGAACATCGATATATACTATCTCAGAGTATGCGACTCGTGCAGTGCGCAAAACATCGTGTGAACATTGCGAATCTCTAAGTCGTGAAATAGGCTTAGGCGGACCAACCAATGACCATTTTAATTTATTGAAACAACTGATATTGTGCTGTATTATCTGTAATTCTAGATCTATTAAAACACAAACCACCAAAATTACTGAACTATTCTTGTAACATCCCGTGTAATGCACCAGCAGGAAGATGCTACAGAAAAATCTACACCAGATTAACCGAAGAATTCGCGGATACAAGATTTGGCGCGATAGCGACGAAATACCTTGTACAAGATTATCTTTCAACAGATTCCTAACATATCTCTCTCTATGTATTTTTAATAATAATAAGCGTATTAAAATTGTCCGATTCACGCTTCTGATGCATTCACATGTGGTATATACTTCTCTCCCTCATCTTTTGTCCGATTAAAGAAATTCTATCTATTGATTTATTGACACATTATGTTCGACAAAGATTAATAAATAAATAAGTAAATAAATAAATAAATAAATAAATAAATAAATAGTTTGCTACGATAAAGGATTAAAGATTTTATACAGATTAGGAACTTAATTTAAAAAGAAAATTCCTGTAGATGCGAGAGTCGAGAGACGCTACATTTTTTGAACTTCCAACATTACATATTTTAGCAATTAGATTCCATAAAAATTCTGTTAAAAAATAATTCCCACCTATAATTAAAAGAAAAGAAGCACTTATAAAAGAGTATCTATCGTATCTCTCTGAAACTTGAAAAATATGTATCTTTGTTCTCTATCACTTATAGCTCTAAAGCTATTCATATCTCGACTCTCTCCTCCATAATAATTTTCATCTGAGATCTTAATAAGAGATCTACTTTAACGTTTCATACGCTGATCGCGACTCATCCTGAATCTTCAACATTGGCCCCGAGATTGAAGATGATTGCGCTAAGATCTTAGATACAGAATGACGCCACGACGTAACCACGCGTCGCGCTCCTCTCTCGGGCATGCTATTGGTAACGAGCAGATTAGGGTCTCTCGTTGAACACTTGTGTAAACCGGTATGCTCAGATCATCTTTTCGATGCGTGTCTTCGAGGGCGTGGGGATTATCATCGCCGGATTTATCTTCCGAATATTCGTCGGGCACGAACGCCACTTGACACGTCGGAGCGACCGCGACTGCCGGCGAGTTTGCGTCCAAGTCCCTCAACACACCTTCTTCGATCGAAGCTCCTGAAAAAATTTAAAAAATTGTTACGTATTAATCTCCAAAAGGAACGAAATATTTCTCAAATTTCCGACGCGTATTAAAATTCTCCAGTTAAAATTACCTGATATAAGTAGACCTTCGAGTGAAAGCGATACCTTCCAGTCTCTGTTCGCGCGATTCTCGATCCAATTTGCACGCAGCTGAAGTATTTCCAGCGGATGACCAACTTCTCGCGCAGTGTATTGCTTCAGTGCAGTTAGAAGAGCACGTGGTCGAGACAATTGAGACAGATCGACTCGTCGTGGTATACTCATCGGTGAGGTTTTCAGCGCTTCGTACTTGGACAAAAGTGCCTTGACAAATTGAACAGCATTCTTCGGCCCCGCTCGCCATTCCGTAAGCCAGTGCTTGGGAGTCTGTAAAATTGCAAGTGACAATTAAAAAAATTGTCGTTAAAACCAATTTTATAATAAAATGATATCACAATGTTAATTTAGTAATACTGCCACAAGCAGATATAATTCTAATTGATGATTAAAAAATTATAATATTTATTAGAATGAGATATTTATTAGAATACATAGATGAAGGTATAATTTCAAATTAAATAAAGAACAGTATGTCTCACCTCGCTATCTTCGAAAGATAATGCGTTCATATCCGCCCGTATAACGTTCAATAATTTTTTCATATGATCAATCTCGTCCACGAAGAAGTCCTGCAATGGATCTCTCTTGTTTTCACGTACAGTACCTGTTTCATACGTAAACGTCGACGAACATTGTCGGTCGATGATTTCCTTTAGGTCCTGTTGAACTCTTGGTTTTTCTACTTTACTGCTTCCCTCGTTGCCGCTGAGGTGTTTCATTAAAATGCCTGGGAAATAATTCGAAAGATGCATTAATTAAGAAAACTTGAGAAGCTAAGTGTATAGATAGTATAGAAGAAATGGGAAGTAAAATATTAATTACTTGGACTCTCATCTAAAGTTTAAGTACCTTTGAGATAAGTCAAGGCTTCCTCCGCAGCAGCTCTTTCCCATGCCCTGTGGGCATTAGCCGGAAGGCCGAAGTATTCCTTTGGTGAATCAGAATCATCCAGGTTATCCAACGATTTGATCGGATCGATAAGAGTCACGTCGGTTATTTTCAACACTCCTCCCAGTTTCCTGCGACCTTCGAAGATGTCTTTAGACCATGCGTCACGTATCATCGAACGTAACGCTCTCGCGTCGTAGTCATCCTGAAGACGACCGCCGTAAACTGCGACGTCGAGTAAACCTCGGCCTACTTGCCAGTCACCTGTTGGTATCGAAAATTTTACACGTAAATTATAAAATAATATGTAAATTAAATCGTGAATTAAATTCATATATATATTGAAAAAATTTATATTGTATATATATATATAACTATTGAAAAGGATGATTCTCCTTTCCTTTGTAAAGTTTTGCTACTCTCAATGAACCATTATTAACAAGTGTCACGAATTGAAGAGAAATTAGAGAATTAGAAAAGAATTAAAATCAAGAAGAATTGAAAGAATATAAAAATTCATACCTTGCTGCGATCGTTTTTCGTTCACCATTTCCTTAATCACCAATTCGTATGCTGCTTCGAGATCCGAGTCGTTCCACTCGTACGGTCTGATCCAAGCTTGAGGAACGAAATTTCGTCGTTCTTGCAATGTCGCATGCAGCCAAGAGAGAACCATCACAGCGACCGTACCGTCGTCGTTGGGTTGCGCTTGTCGAAGCTGCTGGAGCGACTTCTTCATGTTCCTCTTCACACCCTCGGGAGGTTCATACGCCAGTTTTAGACAGAGTGCCGCTAAGCCCGGATAAAATCCCGAACACTCTTCGGTGGACAGCCAAATCCTCGTGGAAGGACTTTTGCTCGCAGTGCACATCGGTGAACGAAGCAGGCTTTCCAATCGCGGTAACCAGTTTAGAGCGAGCTGCAAGTTGCTCAATAATATCCAGCTGCCATTCCTGCGAAGCAATGGCAAACATATGATTGCATACGGCTGTGATAATGAAGAGGTCATCGTTTCTAATTTCACTCGAGTAGCGGCATTTCACCTGCATGCTGCCTCCAGTGCCGATTCGGCCTGAGTAATGTGTCCTTGACCCAGAGAAATTTCGGTAAATCCAGATGATGAAGCGTGTTTCGCAGCGAGTGCACTCAATTCGGGTCCAGGATCGGCGCCGGGCGATAAGAGCAACAACACAGGGTACGAAGCTTCCTTCTCCTGAGCTACAGAACCCAATGTCCACAAGGGTGGTGCCAGATTCTTCACACCTTCCGTAAGATCCCAAAGTTAAGATTCCTTGATGCATTAATATTATACTAAATATGTCGTGATACCTAATTGACTTGCAGCCAGTTTCGAAAGAGCAGTGTGCAAGTAGTCGGGTCGCAGAGCCTTCACGACTAAGACTTTTTGGAAGGCGCTGAGTCCATTGTCTGCGTAAATGTTGGAGATATCTTTTAGCCAGGAAGATCTCATTCTAACGGCAACCTTTTTCACAAAAAGAAACAATTCGGACGTCAACGAAATTTCAATGTTTGGATTTCCCGAAGGTGGTGCAGTCTTACCGAACGATCCAACACACCCCGATCCCAAGCATTTCGCTACGTACCTCAGGTAAAGAAGAACTCAAGGCTTGCACAGCTCCACGTCGTTCATCCGGCACCCAGTCGAGCAACTCCAGACCCGAATTGTCGCTATTGTTGATAGCACCGTTGTCGAACAAAAGATTCCTTTCAGCGTCCGAAACTGGATTTAAGGATAATGCCATATGCAAAGCCAAAGGAAGCCTGTGCTTTCTGTAGATCGCCTTGGCGCAATGATGGAATGTTAAAGTTATCAAGCTGGAACGCGATATGATTGATTGCACAATAATATCGTATCAATTATCACACAGTTATAATTAAATATACATACCGCTTCTCCATTACGCTCTGTGACTTTCTTTTCTCCCTATCTTCACTTGCTGCATTATAATCACCCTGCACGGCCTTTAAACAGATGTTCGTATAAGCTTCTGTAGAAATAACGTATAAAGAGCTGAGAAGCGTCAGTTCGCTGACAATCTCGTAAACCTTAGCGGCAAACTGCGCAAACTTCTCGTGATCTTCGGCTCGTCTAAGAAGAAAGAAACGACGATAAATTTTTCAGGTCAACGTTTCTAATCAGAGCCTAACATTCCAAAGTTACAACTTCAGATGTCGTCAATGTACCTCGTGACTTCTTTCAAACTTTGTCTGCTTTCCTCGAGAGCAAGGGCTATCTCCTTCGCCTTGGATTGCGTCGCTTCCAGCGAAGACAGAAGTCCTCCTTGCCTTTGTCCCTGAGATTCTTGCAAAAGATCCTGGCCTCTGGCTGTAGCCAGCTGACTTAGTAGATCCAACCTGGCAGCGTCTCGTTCTCCGGACAATTTTTCCTCCCTCTCCAAAGCTTCTCTCCTTTGCACTTCGAGCTCTGGAGTCTCGTTCAATAGGAGCTTAAAGAACAGAATCGTTAATTATTTGAACGTGAATGAAGTACAAATCGAACGTGGTTAAGTTGTATGAGAGACGCGACAAAAGAAAATATTTTATATATATAGTAGAAATTATTTCGTCACGCTACCTTTTCCACGAATCTCTCCGCCAAGCTTTTTGTACCAGTGCCAAGCGTGATCTCGCATAATACAGCATCAGCTTCCTTTGGAATATCTTCCAATCTATCCTTCCTGGTAGCTAAAAAAAGTTCGAAGCCTTGTTGAGCCGGCAGGACACGATCACCCAGCCTGAGAGGCCTTCGGCGAAGAAGGGGCAGTAATGTCGACGGAAAATCGACCAGTTCTTCGACCAGAAGAGGTTTCCCGAAGCGCACCGCTAGTTCCAAAGCCGTGAGGAACTTGGGGCTTTCAGGTTGCGTGACCTCGAGTCTGGAGCCAAAGCTGCGCTTAATCCAGGATACCGTTACGCCCGAAGGATCGAGGAAAATGGGCACCAAGGGACCTTTCAAAACGCGAGAGGCTGCAACCAAGCTGCTCGTATCCGCCGGTAATCCCTGTGCCCTCCATAATAATCTCTCTCGTTCGGTTGCCAACAATTTCATAGCCGATCTCTTCCAATTATCATCCTTTTCAGGATCCTACGCAAGTTATAAGTATTAAAGCTCAAGAAACAATCTCTTATTTATATTATGATAAATTATTAATGTAATTTTCTAAGAAACTTATTTATTATGCATGTTTTACGAAAGAATTTATTAGTTTTTAAAATGTCTAAAAAGAAATATATTTACTTGATACACGAGTAGAGCCGCCGCATTAGCCGCTTCGACATCTAATCTTTCCTTCCTGTCTGTTAATTCCTGGAATTGAGTTTCCCAATCGCGATGCTCAGTATCAAGCTTCTGCAAGAGAGCTCGAGCTGTCGATAGACTGGCCTCGGTGGATTCGGTTCGCAATTGTAGTTCAGCTGCACCCCTCGTGTGTTCCGCAAGTTCTTTCTGCAGCTGCGCCACGCGGCTCTCTACTGTGTTTAGTCCGGCGGCCAATTTCCCTAATTGCGCCTCGGCCGCCGCTAATCGCCTTGAAAATTATACAAAACTTGTACTATAAATATCATATAAAAGGCATGTGATTGATAAAGATGATAAAATACAAAATGTATTCAAGAAAATTTTAATCTTGAAAAAGAGATTGTTAAATAAATAAAATATAGTCTTTCTTTCACTTAAGAATTTAGTAAAAGTTTCGTCACGACTGGAGTCACGTACTCAGCTAACTGTCGCTGTTCCCGTTCCAGAGGAGCGACTTGCTGTACTATTTGACCATATTGAAGATTTGCCAACACCCAAGCTGCCAGAGGAGCAGCCGCTACCGACGCTCTCTTGGCCGTTTTCTCCTCGAAACTATCCGGACGTTCCTTCACCAGCTTGGCGACCGCTTCCAAGCTGGTGGACGTGCTACGCCTCGCATCCCAATTTCTGTGAATTACAAAAAAAACAGAGGAATGTTAGTGTGTGAACGATTGACTGTGTAATTTGGAAAGGACAACATTTTAATCGCGCAAATGAATCAGATCGATCATTGCCTGATCTCGTCTTTAATGCCTCGCTTCGCGAGGAAAGTCTTCATGCTGTTCCAAGACGTGTCCTTTATGCCCATTAGCCGAAGAACGCCCTCGAGCACGTCTCTCACTGGTGCTGGAGGTGCTCTCAGTGAGCGAACCTCAGCCAAAGCGTCGGCACTTATGCCAGCTACTGCTTGAGCAGCTTGTTCCACCAGGGGTTCAACCTTTCCTAATTCGCTCTCTATATCCGCCTAAACATAATCAATTTTCATCGTTTTGTACATGCATCGTGTACCGACGTTATTCCAATAAATACCATAATAATCTATTCGATATAAATGGTAACTTTGATGTTTTTAAATAATTATTTTGAGATAATTAAATATCTAACGAATATTTTGCAGCCGATATCACCAGATGACAGACAATAATCGAGAAGAATGAATGAATACCTTACGTCGAGCGAGTTCGACGCTCTCTCGTTCCGTGTTGGTCTTCAAGTTCGTCATCTCACCTCTTTGATTGGTTGCTCCTCTCATTGTTGCAGTGATTTGCTCAAGAGCAGCATTGGCTCTTCCTTTCTCCACCTGGAATACGACGGAATGATTATGATACCGTAAATTATTCAATGTTTTTTACTTTTAAATAAAACAAAAGACCGACATATCAATCAAATTCGAAGATAGAAATGAAGAAAAGAAAATTATGCAAACCTCAAGCTCCTGACGCTGCCTCGATACTTCATCTTCCAGTTTGGCTACCTGTTCACCGGCTTCTCTCAGCTTTCCGATACCCGCTTCGAGAGTCTGCAGTTTCCCTTCAACTTCCTTGCTCCATATATCGCGGAGGTGTTTCCAAGTGTGCACCAGAGCTAAGAACCTCGCCGGGGCCCTTTGACGGCGAGGTGCTTGCAGGTGAGCCTCGATCATCACTTTCGCGCCGTCTGATAGCTCCTCGAGCTCATCCAGCTGCAGAGTCCCTTCTTGAATCGCCAGTTTGATCAACGAGTTCTCCCAAGACCACCATTCACCAGGGCCAGGCCCGGAACCAAGCAGCGTGCAGTGTCGAAGAAGATCCAAATGCATCAATTGCGACGATTCGATCTCTTCCGAGTCCAAGATTACTGCTATCCGAAGATACTTACGCAGACCTGCAAAACGTTATTGATATGATCGTTACATTGTGTGGTTATCTGGATGCAGAGAAAGAAAAGAACTGAGGAAATATATGTACGATAATATAAGTAGTGTTCCAGTGTTCCTTGGAAATCTTCTCTTCGGGCGAGATCGGTCAATGGTGCGACCAGCGCGTCGAGTTCATCCGCCGTGAAGAGACCTGGAACTTCCCCTTTGGATACGATAGCGCTCATCAACACGGCCAAGCTCTCTTCCCTGGCGTGGCATTCCTCTAGCAAGAGCAGTGTCGACTGGCCCTCGATACCTGCAGCTTGCACGGAGCTTTTTATCGCTGCTCTACCACGGTCTGCAGAAATCATTGACAAATATGATATAAAAATTCTGACAGAATGTAACGGTACAATAATATGTTCAACTCGTTTTTCTGATCCTAGCTTAAAGTTCATTATACGATACCAGGTCCCGAGTCAATCAGCCGAAGGGAAGAGAAGGTTGCGGCCAGTTTAACTGCTGATCTTCTACCCGCTCCTGGTCGCCCGATGAGGATCATACCTCGGAAATTGCAACCTACAGCCCAACTGAGTCCTGTAAAAAATAATTAACAATTGCAAGTGCCGAGATAATCTAAGTGGATTTAAAAAGCGAGCGATCGTACGGAACTTTTTTATCAACATTTTGGCTTAAAAATATAAAATTTAATCAATTTAAAAAAATAAATAATTTAATCAGGTTATTTACCAGCTACGGTTTCCAAGAGATAAGACGAGACTGGTGCCTGCACTTCTTGACCTTCTCTAGCGCATCTAGCTGCTACATTGATCACCTCTTCGCGCCATTGTTCTTCGCTCAAAGGATACAGACCGACGTTTGCATTCTTCCACACGTATAAGTCGTTAGTGAAATCCTTCACCTCGGACTCCTTTGAAAGTAACAGAGACTCCCACCGTGTCTGTGCCTTGGGCGTTAATCTAAAGAAATGAAAGTTATTTTTGCAAAACGGAGCAATAAAAAATTCATCGAAACTTCAACTTGAATTTATTAAACTATACTGTTTGCGATTTTTCATAGAAATTAAAATAACACCTTGCACGGAAAAGCCGATGCCCGATGTCTAATAAGTAACGAGTAATGTCCGCCTCGCTTTCAGGAATAGGATAATAATTCAAGCGTGTTGCCCAAGAGACAATGTCCTTGAGAGTCCAAGTGATAGACGATTCCTGAGAGGAACAGGCAAATCGGAAAGCATCCAAAATGCTGGGCATCATTCGAGCGATCCAAGATTCCGCCATAATGAAGTCAACTTGTTTCAAGGAGTTTCTCAAGCGAAGCTCAAGGATCGCTGCAATATCCTTTTGACTCGGATATCTGTTGTAAGTAAATTTTAAAAGTTCTCGTAAAGTCTTACTGAAAGTTTTAAAATATTATATTTTTATGTGAAAAAGTAACTTGCTCTAGATAATAAGTTGCAAATAAAGCTTCGAGCCTAGGATGCAACCGAGTAGTCACATCGGCGGTACAGAGGATCGTTAAAGACACTTTAGAGAATTCAAGATCTTCCTCGAGGAATCCTTTCTCTTGAAGCAACTCTCTTACTAACTCCTGAAAGCAGTCTGTGTGTGATTTGTTTTCAAATTTACAAATCTTGTTTGAGAAAGATTGCTTAAGATGATTTTCCATTCGTTCAATTAATACTGAAGATGTTACTATCACGAACATATCACGAGACTTTTACATAACTTGAGAAATTAGAAAAGAAATTAATACCTGTAAATCTTTAGCGGCAAGATGCATGTCTTCCAAGATGATAAGCAATCGAGTTCCGCTTCTCGGTTTGTACGTTCTACCCTGCGAAGAGGACTCTAGGCGCAGACAAGCCTTTTTCAGACGAGTCACGAGATTATCGGACCCGTAAAGCGAAGATGCTCTCACTACAGTCATATTGTCATGATTTTTAATCGTCCACAATGCAGCATTGATTAGAGTGTTCTTTCCGCAGCCTTCAGGTCCGCGAATCATAATCGGATGACCGTCTTCTATCCACGGCAAAATGGCTGCTACAGCTTTTCTAATAAGATCTACGCGAGATATTATAAATAAGACTTCTTGCTTTGTCTTTATTTGTATAATGCTGAAAATTTCCGTTATACCTGAAATCGAAACAGGCCCGTAATCGCTGTCGATAGACTCATATGTATCTTTGAAGGGTTCCAGCCGATCAGTTTCACTGTCGTACAGAACGGCGCTTGGTTTTTGTGGGTCAGGACACCTCAGATAATTAAATTATCAAATTAATTAAGAGTTAATTAATTAAGATTAATTAATTAAGAGTTTTGACGCAATGTCAACCTAATATACTACTAAAGAAATTGTAACAAATTAAATACCTTTAAATACCTTTAAAATTAAATTAAATCTTTAAATTTCTAGAAAGCTTTTAGAAAAATATTTTATTTTCCAATTAAAATCCAATCGAAGATAAAGTTATATAATTTATAAATCTTGGAATGAATTGTAATTGATATGAGATTTATAATATTCCGTGATTTTCAACAAAATTAAATCGCAACAAATAAAAATTCTCGTCACACGTTTTAAATTATTACAGATCGACAGCATTTTCGAACACTTACCAGCTATCGGTCGATTCGTAGATGAATTTCGCCAGATTATTTCTGGATTCTTGATCTTTGACTTGACTGCATAGTGAGAGCAAAAGAACTTGAGTGCTTTGTACGAACGTTTGAGCCTTACGAAGATGACACAAGGCGGCGTCCATCAGTCCAGATGCAGACGACTCGTCGACGTTAATCTTCAGCGTTTCGTCCATGCATGAGCATAAATGAGCGTTCGCAATTTCCGCAGCTGTTGGTGAAAGTTGCTCTATTCGCCATGGCGCCAACAAGAACGTCGCTCTCGTTGATCCAAGATGCAGAACGCCCAGCCGCGAAACCGTAGCCGGGCTGGCACCAGCGAGCTTGTGAGTCTCGAAAATAAACCTGTTTTACAAACATGTATATAACACATATATTCCAGATAAATAAAATCGATTGTATATTATATCGCCATTGTGCATTACGCATGTCGTTGTAGAAACATTCGATTAACCAATTAATTGAGTAATATTCGAAGTGCTACCTTGTGCCGCTACCAAGACGAACTCCTATTCCATTCGGTAATGTCAGTAGTCGATTATCGTCCAGAGCCGAGTTTAGAGCTTCCGCCCATTCAGGCTCCACGTCTCCGTTGAAGATTATCCAGGTCACAGTGTCTCCAGCAGACGATATCGCGCTCGATAGAACGCCCTCTTTCCATTCTCTATTTAAATATACACGTAAACGTAATTTTAATAATTAATTTCAATAATATCAGACCATAAGAGCGATCGATGTCTCAACACTTACCTTGTCCGTGGATTCACGTGTCCCAACAATCTGCTTTTCGGTACCGCACCTGGATAAACGATGATCTGCTGTACGGGTTCGCCGACTTTCGCCATCGCTTCGGCCAAGCACGACCTGATGGACGTTTTCCCGCTGCCGGGCGGACCGACTATAGCAACACCGGTCCTGCTTCTTAACAGATCGTTTAGTTGAACGCATCGATTGACGATCTCTTTCGTCAACCCTCGAGTCTCGCAGATCTTCGACAACGCGGCGACCAAGTCTTCACTCTCGGTAGAGACCGATAATGAAGGGTTAACGTTCGGAAAGAGATCATTCAGCAACGACATGAATTTCATCGTGTCTGTTTCTGTCAACTTCGGAAGGGTGGACGCTTTGATCGAAATGAGAAGCCTGACAAAAAATGAAAAATCCACTTTGTCGAGCCAAAACAGAACATTCTACGATTGTGTGTAACATTTTTTTAAACATAGCCTCTCCTGAGAGAAGAGAACAAACGTACCTGGTAGTCTCGTCGATACCGGCAGCTGGACCTAACGCGTCCAATACGGATTTGAGCGATCTGAGACCCCAGTCGTAATGCGGCTGCTCGGAAAGTATAGTTTCGGCGATTTCAAGAGCTTCGACGAGCCGTTTGCCAAGAGTAGCAGCTTCTAAAAATCCGGCGCACTCCAACAGAGTCCTAACGATGTCCGATTTGTCCGGATGAGCCATGTTAATTGGTCGGAAAAGTCTTGCCAAGGAGTCCGGTAGTTTGCGCCGGCCTCCGTACTCGCTTCCGGCTGGATTCATCGTGATGAAGATGCAACAGTGAGGATCCAGCTTGATTCTCTGATCGCCCAGCAGAATGTCGGGCGAGCCGTTCTGTATTGCTTCCTGAAGAGGCCTCACCAACATCGCTACCGCACTCAGGGTGTCCTCTTCGAGACGATTGAACTCATCAAAGCAACCCCAGGCACCAGCCTGCGCCAATCCACCTAAGATACGCTTCATACTGCCAGTGTCCATTCCTACGACAATATTCCAATAAATTCCAATGAATCATCTAATTTTAAAACATGTATTTAGATCTAATAAATCTGTTCGTAGAGTGAATTTAAATTAATCAAATGCTTGCAAAGTGATTGGAAGATAATTTTCTTACCCTCATCGCAATTAAAAACGAGAACCAGTCTACCTAAAACGGATGCTAACGCTTTGACGCTTTCGGTTTTGCCAGTTCCAGCGGGACCCGTTGGACTCCCACCTAATCCAAGCTTCATAGCTTGCGTAAGAGCTAAGAAACACCTTTCCGTCAAAGGAGTCCTCACCAAACCGATGGACGCTCCTTGGTATTCGAAGCGGTAAGGTAACTCCGCACCAGCGCATCGTATCACGTACGTACCTTGATTCTTGAAAACAAAGTCACGTATGAGATAACGTGAAAATTAATTGTTGATTAATTAATAGTCGAATAATAATAATTTCAACAGTCCATGTTACAATCAGAGCTTACGGTCTTGTAACTCCTCAATTGTTTGTACCACATCCAGCCGGTATTTTCGCCGGTTATCACGGTCTTCAGTAATGTTCTGGCCACTTGCAAATGGTGAACAGTGTCCAAAAGAAGACCCCGTGCTTTCAATGCAGTTAGCTTGTCACCAGCGTCTTCCAAACCTCTATATCTCGCCCGTTGTGACTCCAAAAATTCAACAAGCTTTTGCAAGGCTGCACGACCCTCTTTTAAAGCTTGCTCGCAGCGTTCGGTGAATCGTATTCGTTCCGAAAGCAGCAATACCTGCAAATTATTATTATTAGTATTATATACGGGGATGAAAATAAAAATATAAAGCGTATTACATAAGGAATAAAACTCATCAATCTTGGTATTTGGCTTTTCAATCGTCCCCGGAAAATCAGTTAAAATTGTTCAATGTTTGATAGAATGTAATAATAAATCTTACTTGAGTGGGATAAATGGACGGGTCAGGTGTAGAAGTGCTCAAACATTTCTCTAAACTAAGACGGAGAGCCTTCTGCATTTCTTTCTCGAGATTATCTAGCCATCGCGGCAAAGATTCCGTGAGATCGACAGCTTCCGGTAATTTCAACGTTTCTCCCTCTGGCGACACAATCGCTGTTAATGTATTATTCTCCTTTATTACTGAACCGATACCGTGATACAACTTCGGCAGATGAGCCTCCAAGCCTTTCCCCCTAGCTGATACCAATTCGAGAAGATCTTCGTCGCTGAGAAAGTACAACCTCGGATAAGTTGCTCGTTTCTCCTACAATTTCGAAATTATGTTAAAAATGTATAATGTCAAAAGAATTTTTCACTGCACTTTTTTTACCGTTGCGATGCTTCGAATAAAATATCACCAAAATTTTCCGGTCACCAGATCTCACCTCTAAAAATTCATCCAGACTTTTCTGACATCTGTCCAGCAGGTCCTTCAAATTTATCAAGGCAGGTAGCGGAAGACGTCTCAAGGATGGCACTCTAGGATCTTGTGACACATCTCCCATGAGATGTCTAAAAATTTATGAAGATAAATAATATAAGATTTATGAAATTAAATATAAGATAATTAGAAAGAACCAACTGGACAGATTTAATAAGTTTATCATCTTATAAATTACGCGATACCGTTGTTCTCACGAACCTAAATTCCTTGTCAGCTCTCGACCATCGTCCAGAATCGTTGGGAGCTGCTCCACTCCCGTAGACCGGATCCAGATAAATCCACTTCCTCTGCACAGTACTGAGTACCTTAATTCTCTCTTCGAGTTCTGTCAAAGCTGCCTCCCAACGTGCGACTCGAGACGCGAACCTATCGTGTCCTGACGTACCTTTTGCTCCTTCCAATAGAAGTATCAGTTCCTCTGCAAACGATTCGATTGTTTTTCTTTTTAATTAAAAAAATTACGTCGTGCATGAAATGACAAGTCTTATTCGTTAAATAATAATTTCTAAAAAATAACGTGACACGAATCTGATCGCACCTGTCTTTGCTAATAGACTGCCATAATCTCCGACAAGTTGGATGGTCATGTTCTTGCTGTCAGTTGATTCTTGCAACGGAAGTGCTGCGGTACCTTCCCAGATCTCCAGGTCCATTAACGCTTGTCGAATTCCTAATTCCGCGACTGCTCGTTTTGTTATTTCCTGAATGATCAAACACGGCGCAGCATTTCGAATCAATCGTACCAATTTTCAAAAGTATATTTTCAGCGATTTCTACTATCTTAAAATTGTGTATTCTTACTTTTATTCGATCCCCATTTTCTATTAATGCCTTCTTAGCTCTAAGCAAATGACCCAAAGTGATGTCACGTGGATTCTCAACTTTCAAACCGAGTATAGGTATTAACTCGGTCCAATGCTCGTCTGCGATCTCGTCTCCCCGAAGCAACTGAATAGATTCGATTGCAGATCGAACCTCGTTTATCTTTCTACCGGTGAAGGTTAGGTCGGTTTCTGTGTTATCGTGTAAGTGAATCTTGCTTTCCCATGAATCAAGCCAATCGTGGAGTCTCGGTAGTCTTCTCCTGGCTACGGCCCACTCCTCAATTTCCTGATTCTTCAGCTCTTCCAGAAACTCGGCTTGGAACCTGCACACAATTATATTTAATGCTGAAAGTGTTCAAGTGCAATTTAAAAAAAATTCTGTATTTGTCGAATATTTCTAATTTTGTATAAATGCTTAATTTGGTGAGAACAATCGTTCATTGAAAATGTAGAAACCTATAATTCGACTCCTCGGCTTCTAATTCTCGTTCTAACTGCGATAAATTAATGTCGTCTTCTCCCAAGACAGTTTCAAGCTCCAGAGTTATTCTCTTGCAATCCGCTTTTAAAGAATCCAGTTGTTCATTTAGATTGATCCAACGCTCCTTCATCGATAGAAGCCAGTCGAGCGACATGTTTTCCGACCTCGCAGACCACTTGGCCTGCCACCTTTCTCTCTCGTCCCTCAACGCTACCGCCTTGTGACGAAGGTTCACTTTGGCATCTTCCACTAGACGTGCCATAACGGTTTTATGCTTTTCCAAGCGATCACCCAAATCCTGCCAGGCGGCGTGAGCTGCGTTAACGCCTGGTAAAGTAAAATGATTTCATGTTAACTTAACGAATGAACGAGGATATTAATCTCTGCATCTTTAGTCTTCAACCTGCGAGAAGCTGGAAGAAGAAGAAGAAATAAGATTGCACGAGAGCAATTTTTATTTAAACGTTACCGTCGAGCTTCTCGCTGGTCCACGCAGCCATAACTTTGGCGAGCACAGCAACGGCTTCCATCTCTTCAGCTATGCCTGCCGATTGTTGCTCGATACGAGCATGTGCTTCATGAGCTAACCCAACCTCTTCCACGTCTCGTGGTCTGCGTTCCAGCTCTTTGGACGCGAAGGACAGGAAATCCACTATAGCCACCAGCCGCGAAGACGCTTCCGCCCTTAAGTCGGAGCACAGGCGTTCCCAGTAACGACGAGACGCCGTCTCTAAGTCGTTCCTCGTCGTCGCGGTGTCTACGCAGATGCACAGGATCTTCACGTCATTACCTCGCAGTTTTCCCACCTATGTTACGAAAATTCAACGAAAATTTAACTAATCATTCAATCAGAGCGATGTGCCGCAAAGAGGCAAAAACATTTTCTACAATCGTAGGACACATCCCGAGGTATAATTCCCATTCTGTCAGCAAGTATCAGAACGGTAAATTTCTCTTTGTCCTTTTTCATTGTGCAACTTCTTTTCTAATTCACAAATGCAACATTTACCTCTTGAGCCCATTGCTTGGCTTCCTTGAAAGCTCTCGCCCACTCTTGAGGAGGTTTGCCTTTCAATCTGGACATTTAAATAAATTTGCGACTAATTTGTGATTGATCCTTCAAGGATCGAGTACGATATATGATATTTAATTTACCGTTCTCCCACGTCGATATTGGCGGGCGTCGCTAAATTTAGCCACTTGATCCTGAACAATTCGAGGGTGGACAGGGCGATTTCAATCTGCTTGTACACACCGCTGAAGAGATACGCGTTCTTCGGCACTAGATCGCCGAAGTGCGCATCACTGACGTCTCCTACGCCCCTAAAGTAGATCGGAATGGAAAGCGATCGGCGAATACCGGAATATAACTTGGCGCGAATGTCCTCAAAAGGTGGTCTCCATTGTAAGGACCCATCGCGAAAAGTGAGCTCTACTCGAAGCTCAGGCAGCTTTCTCGACAAGGACGGTAAAGAGTTTCTGAGTAAAACATACAAATATAAAAATATCTTTGTTAAAAAAACCTCGGGTGATAAGATTATTATATCAAACTGATTGTTGGAGATCACTTGTTATCGCACCTATATGCTACACCCAGCGCCTTCAGAAGCTGTCGATCCCAGTGTAGCTTCCAAGCCTTTGCGTTACCGTATTCCGCGTCCACCGCGTCGACGATCGCTCTCATGCTCGTCAGCGTCTCCTTCCAGATGTTCTGATTCCCGACGAGATGCACAGCATCGCCTTTCAACAGGTTCGACACGTAGTCCCGTAACATGGAGTGCTTCGAGATCAATTCCGAGTTCTGTCGAGCGAACTTTGTAACCTGAGGAAGTCATTAGATTAAATATACCGTACATTCATTAATTCTCGCGTAGCTATCTTGATTTAATAAAAAATAAAAAAACTCCGATCTCTTACCAACTCCTTCAATCGAGTGGTGTATACGTCGACGAGGTGAGGATCAGACCATACGACACCTGATTGTTCCTGAACGGCTCGCGCTAATTCGAGAGCTACTGTCAACATGAGTGGTCTCTGAGAAGGCACCATTCGATCACCGATCGTGTTGTGGAAGGTAGCGACCTGCTGAAGAGCTCTAGCTCGCCCGGCCAAGGACCCAGCTCTGTCCACCAGTTCTCTGATCTCCCTCGGTAGCTCGACTCCTTCGCCGGACAAGGCTCTAGCTTCTCTGATCATGGTCATCAGTCGAGGGTCATAGGTCACCCGCATCATGCTGGTACCGGTAAGTTCAACCACCGGCGAATCGGTGCCCAGACTTAACTCTTTCTTGGCTATCTCGTTCTTGGTATTGTTCACCTGTAGAGTGATCTGCTTACTACTGTATATGCTGAGGATTCTTCGTTTAAATTTAATACAGAATTTTAGAAGGATCAAATATAATATCGAATTGGAAATAAAAGTGGGTGATTAAATATTACCCATGACTCAACCAAGTCTCGTTTCTTCTCTTCGACATTTTCCAGTGCGTTCGATAATTGCGCTGCCACATCTTCGTAGCCCGGGAGATCAGCTAGCAACTCTTTTCCTAATTTAGCCAAACTTTCTAATCGTACTTCCGCGGATCGAGCAGCTTGAATTTCTTGTAACACTTTGGGAGTATCCAGGAGGTTTTCCGTGTCGGGACCAGCCGAGCGACTCTCTGCAATTTCGGCAAAAAATAAATCGAATTGTACGGATTCACATTCCCAACATTTATAGAAAATATATAACATAATAGCGCCAAAAATTAAAACACGAATAATCAAACATAAACTACCAAAATCGTATATTTTCAGATTGTCATGATGATATGATACGTTATCATGATTATTCAAGTTATCATGATAATTATACTTGAGATAACAAAAGTAAATGTCGCCGTCTACGTGTATAAGTGTGCAATACCGATTAGATCGCGGTATGCTGAGAGCAGTGACTCTCGTTCTCCACGTAAAGCCCTTTTGAGGCCTTCCCTCTTCATCAGCTCGCTATATCTCTCGAATTCAGTCACCAAGGAACTCGGAGTGTCAGCGTCGGCGATGTGATCCTTCAGCTTTTGAGCGACGCGTTCCTCAGCCGGCACCAAGCCTTCTTCGATCTTCAGTTTCAATCGATTCCACTCGTCGTCACGTTCATCGTCGCTCAGCGCGACTAAATCGCAACCCATAAATTCTTGTCATTTCTAATCTCACTAATGCTACTTTATTGAGTCTTGGTTTTCCTCGTACCACTTTTAATTCTCGAAGAGCAATATTTTGTCAGTTGTTTGTTAGGAAATCTGTACGAAATCTGGAACAGAACGATATATACCTTTCCTGTCGTCCAAAACTTGCAGCAACTTCTCGATACCGAGTCCGGATCTTTCACTCGACGTCAAAAGTCTGCTCAATTGCCGATACTGTGCACGCAACTCGGAAGTTTGCCTGAGGATCGCAAATACGTTCATTAATTATTCCCAAGCGGATTCTCGCAAGGATAGCGACCTACCTGAGTCTTTTGCCAAGCTTCGAGCATCTCCCTGGCACGAAGACCGGCCCACGCCAAGGATGAAGCGAGTGATGCGGCCAGAACAGCTCCGTCAGTTTCTGAGTAGCATTTATCCATTTCTCGCATACCGTCGCCCCGAACGCGATCGTCTCGTCCTTCGCACGAGAATCGATTGCGTCGACCTGGAGAGAATAATATTTCGTAGATTGCTCTATATATAGATAAATCTTGCATCAATCTCTTTGTATTTTAAACAGATGTTATAGAGAAATAGTATGATATATAGAGAAATAGTATGATATAAGCGATGAAAGTCGGGAGCGTTTCGAAATGAAAGAGCGATAACACGACGAAGAAATGCAATGTATCGTAGCTTAATCCTTTGCTCGTTAGCTTGCTTCGTCAGAAACGAAGGCGTGAGTTGACGTACCGCATCGAGATAATTCTGCACCAACTCGACCATCTCGTTACCGATTACATCGAGGAGCGACTTCATCCGTTCCTCTGTATAAGCCGGTCCTCCTAGTTTCCACAGATCATCCGCGAACACCGAAATGGTCTCGCAAGCCTCTTCCACAGCCAACAGCCCATCTCTGTGCAAAAGATAATAACAGAAGAAATGAAGATAACCAAAATTTCACGACGTCAAGTTGTAATGAGAATTGAAGAGGTTCATCACCTTGACACAGCTGCACTCTCGAGCTCGACCCTAATATTCTTCAGTGACTTAGCTGCTTCCTCGCAAACTGTCTTCTCGTGTGAACGCTTCACCTCGTCCCGTCTTCTCCGCCAGAATTCTTCTTCCTCCGCGACGCTGGTCGAGAATCCGGAATTGAGTAATTTCTCTTCCAGCTTCTTCAAGTACGATACGCTTAATCCGGACGAGCGGAGAGTTGGCGCCCATACTTGACGGAGACCTTCGATCAGCACCGATCCGTCCCCGCAGCCGATTGAAGCTACCTGGACTACGTCGTGAAAGTTCTCTTCAGTGACCGCAGCCGCTGTCACCTGCATGCACGTTTTTTGCAACATCAGTAAATGTAAACGGCAATTTGACAATTTTCACGGCGGCTTTCTAGAGAATATTTTCTGTCGTCGCGCGCGGACAAGTCTCACGTTTCCGTGACGACGATTACGGATCATGAGGATGATTTGAGATCAGCTTTAACGAAGAGAGACATATAGAGAAGCATCCCTATGCACATCGACGTTGCAGACAAACATTCGTCTTTTCTGTTCTCGTCTATCTTCGTTGTCGACGTATATTTTCTTTGGCCGAGGAATATCCTATTATATACCTTGAAGAAGACCAGCGTGTTTTTACCAGCAGACAGCTCCGTGCTCAGTTTCAATCGGACTTGTTCCTGATTCTCTTCGATCGGTCTGGCACACAGGGTCCTGCACGACGATTGCTCCAAGAAATGATCGAGGATCTCACGATCCTCGACGTCCTCGTCGTCATGACGCACGGACGCGTTGAAAAAATGTCCCGCCGTGGAGACTATCAAATACCTACGTTTATCAGCGACCACCATTTCGCCGTTCGCATACTCCGAACGGAGTAACTTTTTCCGACGTGCAAAATCAAGAGCACCGGTGTACTCGATAGTTTCATCAAGTGCCTTGCAAAGAGGTACGCCGCGAGGTGTTGCTCGATCGGGTCGTCACGACGACCGGCGATCAACACACAACAGCTGTCGCTACCGCTACATCATGCATCGCTGCACGTGCACGTGACGTTGCACGTATCTGTCAGATTGCTTTCTAATCGTAGTGTGACAAATTAGAAAAAGCGTAACATTTGTCTAAATTTCTCTCACTCGAAGGTGGCAATATTCACAGCAGCAAGGATGCTTCGTGCTTGCAGTGCAGAGAGAACGAGACGAATTTAAGAAATATCGATATGCATCGGCTAACTTTGACGGGAACTATACATATGTATTTTTTTCTAAGTTGGCAAGAAAATATTTATATCGTTTATTAATTAAATGATGAATAACAAACGTTGTAATTCTTAGCATGTAATCGTGACAACATTCTTCGATACAATACATATTTGTATTAAAGTGTATTATCGTGACGGTCATTACGATTTCTTTTTATCACAGTTATTTATAGCTGTAGATTAAAGGCGAAATTTGTTTCAGTTGATATACTGGCATGAAAATATATCCGTGTTTGTAAGTGAAGCAATATGTTATCAAGAAAACCATGTGTTCTTTTAATCAGCTCTCGCCCACGATTTGAACGACTTTAGTAAGAGCACGTGCGAGCACATCACTAGAACGTTCATATGGATAAATTACGTATATATATATATATAAGATCATTTCAATCGTTAATGCGTTATTAAATACTGACGCGACAAGTGGAATTGATTTTCTTTTTTTTCTCAATCACGCGCAAAAGACTCACGAGAGGAACGAACTTTTGTACTCCGAAAGAAGTAGCTAGAGATACGTTAGAGATATCGATAAGTTATGTAAGATATTTCCAGTGTAGGTTTTCCTTTAGTTTCTTTGACTGCATTATGCGAATGCCTCTTGAATTTATGGAGCATGCATACTTGCGTCTTACGAGCGCTTGTATGTTCGGAACGTACGTTGCGTTCGCTTGCACCAAGGCCGCAGTGTTGGATTGACTTTCTTGCAGGCCCTTGACTCGCAAAATTTTCCATGATTTTTCTTCTCTTATACACTTTCCTACACAGCATGATTTCATTATCTTCATTATCATCATTATTTCTCTTCATTGCGTATTTCTGATTTCTATGTACTTTCCGCTACTCAAAAAATTTTTTTCTTCACCTCTGAAATATCGCTCGTCTAACTTTAATTTATTAAATAATTTATTGTATTACTCGGCAACTTCTACACAATTGCATTCTACTGTTATAATAATAAGTAACAGTTGCAAGAAGACAACACATTTCATTCATAATTTATTTATTTTTTCAGCATGAAATTCTGATCGAGAGGTTTAGGAATAAAACTTTTGCGAAAATTTTTTTCTTTTAGTTTTTATCCTAGTGGATAAGAGAAATTCTGATCTTCATAAAGAAATTTGATTGCAATGATTTGGCAACACTGAGTCCAACATTACAAGGCCGACCGCAAACATAACGATGTTTCCTCATCGGCCACCGACGCTACGATAATGATCGACGGATCCACAACCTAGATCGCCATGTTCATGCTGCTCAGTCGTGTCACGAACGCCGTTGCGCGCTTGTGTGCTTGATTTATTTTCGTTGATAGATCTCTTGAGAGAGTGGGTGCCAGTTGAATCTTCCTTTTTGTCAGTCTTTTTTTTCCTTCGACGTCGTTTTCCTCTTTAAGGCCAGCGAAGATTTTATGGTGTAGCAGTCGAGCAGTGCTCGCGGTGAGTCGAAGAGATATATTCATGTGACAGTCTCTTCGTAAAAATATTCGGTGTGACGCAAAATCATCTTCTATCTCATTTCGAAAATTATGGTGAATAATAATATAATTAAGTTAAAATGTTTTAGTAGCCAGCACAGTCTTTCTGCATATTTCCAAATCAATTTCGTAGTTTTAATGATTCCTGAGTTTTAAATAATTGAAAATTAAGAGTTTTCTACGAATAACAATGACAAGTGCAGATAGATAATATAATATCATTCTTCTTTTAGTTTCGTGTGAATCTCAAATTGATAGAATTTTTATTCAAGATTTAATTTTAAAAATCTTTAATATTAAAGATAAGGTAACTGTCGAGAGAATAGCCATTGGAATAAAATTATATTCAAATAAAATAAGCTTTAAATTGTTTAATTAAACTTCAACGAAGACAAGAGAGAGATGCATCGTGCTTTTGAATTTTGTTTTTTTACACGTTATAGCTTCTCGGTTCTTCGAGCTAAGACACAAAGTGTATTTAGATATGTGTATGCTGTGATTGTGTGATATTATAGAAGTTATTTGAGTTGATTCGTTCACTTTTTATTTGTCACAAAATTGTTTATTGTTAAAAAATATAATTGTAATACATTGTTTAATGTATAAAGTATATTTTCATTCGTAATTTCATTTAGTAATTTCATTTATATTACAACTTCGCTGAGTATTGTATAAGATAGAATTCTGCACCATCCCGAGAAAGTGTAAATGTTTGAAAAGTATGTCACTTTGCGGTTTATAGTGCCGAGCAAGGTAACACGCTATAAATCAGAAGTAATATACGCCGTCATAGTCAGTATCAGTAATTTAATATGGCTACTCTCTGTCTTTGTATTTTTTTATTTTTTTATTCCATCAAAATGACTTTTAAAGACAAGTTAAGAACTCTTATGAAGAATTCTTAATGAACAATCCTTTATATTTCACGCTGTTAAATTTTATTCATTTCTAACAAGAAAATATAATAAAAATGTCAAAAACCAATTCTATAAACAAGTAATAATTTCTTTTCCTTTCGTAATATTGCTTTAATTAATGAAATATCTTTTATCAACTTCAGATGAATGGTTGATTGGTTAAATTGTCCAAACAATTTAATAAACCATTCTCCGACATTCAGGGAAAAAAATTTACGGGCCTGTGGAACTCTCCTTCCGATTATCATCTTAATTTAAATATTTGCGCAGTATCCAGAATGTAAAAACATTGCAAGTCCCATATTCCGCGATTACGACAGTGTAGTATTTTTGCGTCGTGTTGTTACTCAACGTGCACTTCTTATCGGCGATTACTAAGCTGTTAACGAAATGCGCTGTACTGAAGACTTGGTTTCAGTTACTTAACTAAAACCATGATTTTGCTTAGCTCAATACCGATTATTTAGTTCACCACTTATTTTTAGCTAACAATAATATTCCCTGTAAGCGTATGATACAAATTTCTTGATTTGTTAATCTGCAAACGTATAAAAAAATCATATAAACCGGCACAATAAATATGCTAATATTATTATAGTATAATAGTATTATTTTAAAATCATGTTGCAATATATGAATTTGAGATACAGTCGAGAGTTGCTCGACACTCTCATTAAGTCTACAAATCCTCAGCTCATTGTCATGCTCCGGAATTAGTTGCGTTATCTTCGCACGTACAATCGATAAAGAGATTCGTTATCACCTGTGAATACGTACAGCTAAGCACCATGTTCCATTTCATGTGTGAAATGTCACGTACATATATTCGTGTATGTATATAAAGATCAATCATAACAAATTAAGAGAGCAGAAGTAGACGATAAGTGTATGCTCGAAGACGTGAGAAAACGTGCCCCACAATTAAGGATGAATCACGCATCACGCATCTGAAGCCACGCAGTAATTACGAGGAATTACATAAAAAGATACATACGGCCTCCGTAGATCTTCACGCTGACGAGCGGTATCGGATCGACACATTTCTCTCAAACTAACAGCTTTGATGAATCATTATTTCGTCGAATGTTAAATGTCTCATTGTGTTCGTTTGAGTTTCAATCTTCATACGCAATTCTCTGTGTTTACTTAATTTTAATTCTATCAGAAATTACCGTCGTTTTCCTTTTCCTCCCTGACAAATATCTCTATACGACTTCTTGGCTCATGTCTCGACTCGATATTGTTAATAAACATAATTCTTTCTTTTCTTAGGTGCCAAAGAGACTTTTTCGTTTCCTCCTCGACATGAAAACCGAGGCGTCAAGCAACAAAGGACCCCCTAGCGTCATAACGCTCGCTTTCTCGGTATTAACGCATTTCCTTCTTGTGGCTCCTGTGATATATATCTTGGTACTCGCTTTCAGCAAGTACAGTTTCTTCTCTTGGCATCCGATTTGCATGTCTCTCGGGGTAAGCAAAGAATCGAACGGACAAAATAACTCACAAACGTATAGCTCTCTCTTTTATGAAAATTCTCAATTCACAAGATCAAATCACAAAGATCAAAGCTAATAGAATCCTCGTAGATAATATTGTATTGATAAAATTTGATAATATTTACGGTTACTATTACAACATTACGTTACTTCATTTATCGATAAAACAAAAGTCGTTTCAGATCCAATTTCCAATGCAATTTGATAATATGTTATATTTCTTTATCTCGTGACGAAGGTCGGTCTTCTAATCACGGAAGCTGTCTTCAGCGTCTCCGGCGAGGCGTACATCGCATCGAAGTTACCCAAGCGTAACAGGGTGACGATACACTGGATCCTACACACGATAGGCTTGTCCCTAGTAGGGATCGGTCTGATTATCATTATCGTCAACAAGATCAGGTTCAATGGGTCCCATTTCGCAACGACTCATTCGCAGTTGGGTCTAGTAACGATTATATTATCCGTTTTGACCGCGGTTTTCGGGATCGCGACTAAAAACATCACATGGTTGTATCCGCGCGAAAGACCGATACTCTTCAAGAGCACGCACGCTTTAGGAGGTACCGCAGTGCTCATTCTTCTACTGGCTACCCTCATCAATGGAACCTACACTCACTGGTGGCCTGGGACCGTCACAGGAAGAAGTCTGACTTTCGCCTCGTTGTTCATCGCGGGCTTCCTGATACTCGTGAAACCAGTCCTCGGAGCAGTCTCAAAGTGTAGAGTTATTTTCGGACCACCCTCGGATAATGATTAAGATATTACGCTGGAGTTTCCATTCAAGCTCGTCGAGGTGACACGAGAGTTGCTTCAGAAACAAGGTACACTTGTATTCTTTACAATAATTTTGGTAGTGATTGTAAAGAAACCCGTGCGATTATCCAGTCCAATTGAGAATAAACCATGCACAAAATTGAATACTTCAGAAGCTTTAATATATCTATAATGTGTTCTTTATATGTTAAATAATGTTTGCTAATACTAAAGCAACGTCTTTCTTTAATTAGTAGATCAATTTGTACGGACTTGTTTCATATCTCGAAAATCCTAAATTTTCATTAATTTGTAAAATTTCATTTTGTCTCTCAGAAATTAGTCACTGGCGAAAACCAAAATATATAGGCAGCATATTGTTAATCATGTATACCAACACTTTATTGATTACACACGCATCTCATATACATTTATTACACATTATAAAGTTACATATGCGCGTACACACACGCGTACATACGTTTTTGTTGATGCCTCCGATATATATATATATATATTTTTTTTTTCATAATGCAATGTACATATATAACATAACACAACGTATTTATTTGGTATTTTTATACCTCGTACATATCATCTGTATTTTATTTATAGACTCTTATTCACACACGCAATCAATGTTCTTCAATTATCGTTGAACTAATAATTTTTGGGTCCAGCCCTTTCTTCTTTTTTATTTGCACGAGGACTACTTAAGATTATGCAACAATATGTAAACACACACGCATACATCCTCGTTTATCTATTTAGGACGTATATATGATATAGTTATTTTTATTTCTGTCTTTCTCTCTCTCTGCTGAGACTTTCCTAATTCTGTAATGAGTGTATGCTTGTGCGTGCGTGTTTGTGTGTATGTATACGTGTTTGTTCACTCAAGGCATTATTGTGTCTTGACTGTATAGCGTTCAGCATGTTCATTTGTTCTACGTTAAAACATCAGTACGTCGGTTCTATACAATAAAACTGCTTCTTATTCTGACGATGTATATAATCTAACCGAATTTGCTGTACGTATGTTCGGGAAAATGCGTTTCTCCCTTTGTGAATCCAACCCCTCGTAATACTTTAAGTAGAAGCTCCTTCTTCCTACTCTTTTTCCTACTATTAAGAAAAGAAGCTTCCCTAAAGAGGAAACTCCTGTTTCTTATTATATTATTACACACTAGGACACGTTACTTTGTACTGTTCGCTCTACTGGTTGCTCGTAGTGACGTCGGGACTGTAACATCACACGGTAACTGCAGTTAGCATTATATAAAAGCTTGGAACAATTATAGCTAACACAATCGTTTGTAAGTTTATTACTTTTAATTGCGACATCAATTGGACACAATACGGAAAGTATGTTCAATTTTTACGTTTAAATTTACACACGCGTTTATTCTTCTGTGTAAGACGAATTAACAAGCTATCCATTTGCAAAGTTATGAACTCCTTTAATTAGCAACTATCATCGTTAATAATCCAAGTTGATCGTCGATCTGTAAATTAACGATTTGAAAAAAAAAATTTTACCGCAGCTCGTTTTTCAGAATTCATTTTTGCAAGGAATCGTAGGATGCCAATCGAAATTTAAGATGCGAAGCAACAAATCTCTTCCACACGAGGATTCATTTAGAGAAACAATTTGAGACTCTCGAGCAGATATACAATAAAATCGCTATTGTTAACTGCCGCATTACCATCGTGCTGTTACTAGTTTGCGATACGTCACTGCCCTTAATTCTACTTATTGTTAGGACAGTCAACCATTTGACTTGGCCGGCATGTGAGCCAGTGACTAACATTATATCAATTATCATTATTCTGCACGGCGAGCTATATATTTTTATACAATCTTTGATGAGACCGCGCCACACATTAGGTAACACTTGTGTAGTCTATGAACATTAAAATTATTGAACATTTAACTGGCTTGGTGGGAAATCGCCCGAGAGAAAAGCAATCGCAGATCTAACGGCACTTTCATGATGTAACGTATTCGGCCGAGAACTCGCGGATTCGACTTGTCAAATACATATTTCCTCGCTCTTCCACTTTTCTTCTCGTTCTCTGTGATCATGATGTGATCATGACGCGTTCACTTTCAATGCAGTTCGATGAGATTATCTCGGATTTTGATTTCCAGTTTGAACAGTTACTTAAGTCTTTACTTTCGCTCTTCGCTACGAAAACTTTTTATAAGAGATATTTGGAACTTTTTTGAATTATTTTTAATCTTATCAGTCGCCGACGAAGGCTTTTGATATCTGATTCGTCTACTGTTAATTCACAGATGACGTTAAGCGTCTTGTAGTTCGCTCGGTTTGTCAGACTCAAGTGAGGTAGGAATCTTGACGTGCCCAATTTTTCTCTGTGCGAGAAGATGTCTCAATCACAGAGAAAATACCAACGAAGATTAGAAAACTAATTTGAGCCATATACGGCGTGTCATACGTGTGATACAGGTTTAAACAGTGAAGGCTATTCCACGAACAAGACACGCTTTGAATAATAGTCGTATGTGTATACACTGCAAACTCTTTCAAAACTAAGGCCACTCTCTTTGTTTGCGTATTCTCCGACTTACGTGGGATCGGAAATTTCTTTTTCTTTTTTGAAAGAATTGTCAAGGCATTGGTAGTTTTTGAATCGTAATTGCGTTAGATTGAGATAAAATATTCTGTTGGATTATCACACGTAATGTTATTTGAGAAGTACTTCGTAATACAAAAAAAAAGAAATCGCGATTTCTCCAGTTATTGACTACTACGTATACACGTTCGTAGAAATATTCTAAACTATTCAATTCCACAAACCCATTCATTATAAGTGTGTTTCTTAATTTGCTGCGTCTAACCTCTTTCGATTTAATTTAATTTGTTACACATACTCAATATACGTAATCTATTCAATGAAAGTCTTTACACACGTCAAAAAAGCTCGTATCGTAGTGATGGAACTAAGATTATATAGTATAAGTCAATAATATCGATATCTTTGTGTTTACTATTGATTTATATCAATACTTTCTAGAGTATGTTTACTTTCATTTAAGATTTATTGATATTTCTTATTTTGCTCGATTGTTTTAAGAATTGATATCGATAAGTATCAATTATCTAAAACATAAAATCATGTATGTTTGCTTTGCTATCAAGTACCTTTGCAGAGAAACTTCTACAAGAGAGAAAAAGATAGAGAGAAAAAAATGAAAATATATTAAATTAATCTTACTCTAATATATATTATTTTGATTAGTGCAATATTTGATAGTTGTATCAATTGTAAGATATCAATGAATAACCGATACCATTGACTGTTTATTTTATGATAACTGTATAACTTAATACTTGCGGATAATATTTAATACTGATTAAATCATCAGACTAGTTCCATCACTACGATATTAGTAACATTGAAGACTTCCAATGAAATTTACTGCAAGAGATTAATATACTTTGCATTTAACTTGGCTTCTTCGCCTTCAGTTTATCCGTTTTTCTATCGCTATAAACTCCCTTTCTTTTTTTACTAAACTTATCTGTTATATATCTATATCTTTTTTTTTCACGAATAATGATCTATATAACTTTCTACCTTTTTTCATAGTAATAAAAATAATTAACAATTTTCAAAAATAAATATTTGCCTATTGCGAAACAATTATTAATATTCCATATAATATTTCGAGGATACGGATGAGATATCATCGCGCTTGAGTAAACATAATACTGCTCGTACTGTTTCCCGTAATTCTCTTTCAATTCCTTTCAATTACCAACAATTTTAAATAGACCAATCTGTAACATTCTGTGGCCATTAGGATCCTAATATTAACATTTAATTAAAGTACACACACTATTATTACATTACCATTAATGTCGGGCGGTTTGATCAATATGGAAGAACGCAGTGGTACACTTACACAAGGAAATTCTGAAAGCGTACTTCACCGATCTTGCATGCAACAAGTCTTGTGATATATTGTAGAAAACCAAAAATTAAAGAAAACGTATTTCTTATACATGTGTCTTTTCTCATATCTTTACTTATAAAAAGATACATGTATCTTATTTTTGGTTTTTCTTTTACGATATATCCAAAGCTCATTAAAATCTCTGAATATTTCCAGCCCGTCTTTTATAAAAATCTTGCAATCTTAAATAGTATATTGTAAAAGAAAACAATGGACTTCTAAGTACACTGCACTAGTTGATGGCAGACTCATTTTTTACTTTTTCTTGAGCAATCGGTAATGGGAACAAAATCAAACCAAATTTATGTAACTGTCGATAGAATAATTTATGAAAGTCAGAGACCCAAAATTTCACGCGGAAAATCTAATCAAGTGACGATAAAGTATTTTCTTTATTTCGTGACTTGCGCCTTTGAAAATATGTTCGTACCAAGGATAGATTCATTTTACATCTATCTTTGGTTCGATTCCTCTGAGGATTCGTCGTTCGACATAAATCGAACATCGTGTCACACTTGCTGCGAGGTAATCAGGTCAGTTTTGCTGGAATTCTTGAGAATCGACGGCCCAGGAAGTTTCTGTGAAATGGCGATGGCGTTGGACGATTGTTGCACCATCATCGGTTGTCCGTTCACCAAGACGATCGTGTTTTGTACTGAGTCATATGCAGTACACCCTGCAAAACAATGAACAACATTGCAATTTATTCAATCATCTATTGTTTAATACTTTGTCTCTTTCAAAGTAACGGAAGATTCGTCACCTGGTGAAGGTGTAGCCAGAGTTCTAGAAGGTGTCAAAGAATTTCTTGACGCTGGACCCCAATTAGATGTTGGTTGCAGCAGAATCTTCACACGATCCCACACGTTTTTATCTTTCCCTTTACCTTTTCCTTTGTTTCTTCTTTGACAAGGACTACCGTTATCTAAATCATCGGCATCGTCGTCGTCCTCATCATCCTCGTCATCGTCGTCGTAGGATGATCGTCGACGATGTTTTTTCAGTTGATTCTGAATTTCAAAAAAAAAAAGGTTTCAACAGAACTTTTCTTTCGAAGTTTTATTTCGAAAACAATAAATGTTATAAATTAAAATACACAAAACTATAACGTTTAAGAAAATGCTGAAACTTACTATAGCTAATCCGACGATGACTAAAACAGGAACCATACTAATAACCCAGCCTAACACGTCTGCCCATTTCGGATAGATGTAAGTCCCGTATTTGAGCGGCTCGTATTCCACCCAGTTGAAACAGAGAATAAAGAACAGTGCAGCGGGTGTGATAACCTTCCACATCCATGTCCAGAAGAATCGCCAGAAACGGCCGCGAGGTCCGATCATCTGTTGAACATCGTCCAGAAATCGATTCGCTCCGTACACCCACGCCACTAAAATGCACTCGCTTATGGCAATCAACAAAACCGACCAGTTGGCCGCGTACTTATCCATCAGCTGTAGCCAGTACATGCCGGCCTGTGGAAAAGCAGGATAATCGTTACAACAATACACCGAGGAGAAAATACCAATTGAAAGATCAAATTTTTGAAGGATTATGTTACAACCGATATATGAAACATTTATCTCGAAAATGGTGTCCAAAGAATAAAGAAGAAATATAGAAAAGAAAAAAAAATAGAGAACAAGCGAGTAACGAAAGTGGACTTGTACAACTTTCGAAATAAGCGCTTCATATATCCTGAAATATAGTTTAGGTTCTTTTCCGCTATTCTCGAATGCGAATTCTAAAAATTGAGCTGTCCAAATTTCTTCGATTTCTTTCGAAAAGAGATGATTTGATTTGAAACTTACGTTAGTGGTGAAAATGATGCCACCGGCGTAGCCGACCACCGCAACTCCCAGAACAACCCAGATTTTGTAACTTCTCAGCGCGGGGATGCCGTCGAGTATCGCCGTGGTCACCGTTTCCATGAGAGCGAATTGAGAATCGAGACCCAATGTGAGTAGCATGATGAAGAAGAGCAGCGACCAGACGGGTGCGACCGGCAAACGAGCCACGACCTACCAATAGTCACGCCAAGATTACTCCTCGGTAATCCTAAAAGACTTTCACATCACTGTCTTGAATTTCCACGTAAACTCTAGCACACAAATTTGGATGCTGTTTACTATGTTTAATAAAATATATATTATTTATTAAAATATATATATTTATTATTAATTCTCTCTTATTTAAATCTTTTATTTTATTTATTTCTCATTATTTTATTTATTTCTCCGTAATTTATTTTTTTCTCATATCAGCAAGTTAAATCTAATTTTCGAAAAATACTGAAACGCAAAAAGGATCGAGAAGCTCTCACAAGCTTCAAATGATAGTTAAAGATCACCTCCGGATAAACGATGAAAGCCAAACCAGCGCCTTGATCCACCACCGATGCCACTGGTACGTCAAGCTCATGAGCGAGGAAGCCGATCACCGAGAAGATGACCAAGCCTGCGAAGAAAGACGTCCCGATGTTGCTGATTGCAACGATCAGAGAATCCTTGTAGCAGTTGTTGGTGAACTTGTTGTACGAGCTCAGTGTAATCAAGCCACCCCAGGCTGGACTAAGGGCAAAGAAGATCTGCACGGCGGCGTCTCCCCACACTTTCGCAGACATCAGTCTCTTCCAGTCGGGAGTCAGGTAGAAGAGTATTCCCTCGCTGGCGCCAGGAAGTAAAATACCTCGAATGAAAAGTGCTACCTGCGGGAGAGACGCTTGCATTTTATGAAAACGTGCTGAATCTTCTTGTACAAGCAAGTGAAAGTTGTGCTTTGAACACTACGTGACGTTGGACGAAAGTGCGATTCTTTGCCCGTATTATTCTTTGATATTTAAAACGCAGCTGATGGGATGCCAGTTATTGCCAGCTATATTGTTAAATTCAATCTGATATTAATGACTGTCGTTAACGCACCAGGACGACGTACGGGAAGAGAGCGGTGAAGTATACGACTTTGCCCGAGCTCTTGACACCCTTGCTCAGACAGAGGAAAACGATTATCCATGCCAGAAAGAGAAATGTTGCCATAGACGGTCGAATAGATCCAGTTTCCTCGATTCCGCTACTGATCCTCAAGACATAATTGCTGAAGGCGCAAAGATAAAGATCTCCATACATTTTCTGTTTCTTCAAGTTAGCATCACTAGGAATTACTGTGGCGTAATCCGAGACAAAATTAATACTCTCGCTCAAAATAGAGTTCCTCTCGGGATTTCAAGATATAATCGTCGCGAAACAAAGCGAGATCGTAAGAGCGGAGTTAAATCAATGAACGAAAGATTCTCGTGACAACGACGAGTTGAATGACGGAACTGCTCGAAATACGTCGAGGGAATGACGCGACAATCTATATACGACGTATATGGCATTACTTGAAGTATTCCTCGGCTGGCGGCCTCCTGATAGCGCTGGCTATGTTTTCAATGCTCAGACCCATTGCGGTCATTTGCGTCGAATTGAGGCATTCTCCTTTGAAGTAAGAAACGTTTCGAGAGGCACAAACCTCGGCAGCTTCTGGCGTAAAGCAATCCTCGGTGCTCCACTCCTTCTCGCACTTGCTCCAGGGTAGCTCCCAGCCACCTGTGCCAACTAGAATTTTAATAAGCCCTCCCGCAAAAGGCAAATGCTGTCGTCTTCAGCGAGTCTTCGCTGTCGGGCCGCGCTGTACACTTGCGTGCACTTTCGTATTTATAGCTTCGTATTTATAGTTTTGTATGCGATAAATTAAAAAGTTCCGCAAATTGTTCCGCTTTATACGAGCTTTATGCTACGACTTCCGCTACACTCCGAGACGCTTTCCATTGAGATTGAAAAATGATGAATGAAGGCGTATAACGCTGCGCGAGTATGTGTCTTGTATGTACGTTATTAACAACATTGTGATTTTACAGTCGAGGAGTTAAGGAGTTTTGAACAATTTTCATCGTTCGTTGTTATCGCGTTTATACCATCGTTATTATTACTGAAATTATTTACCAAAGATCGATGCGTATATGTAATACAAGGTCCATGCGATGATTAAATTATAGTAGAGCATGACAACGGAGCTAACGAGGACCATCCCGTATCCTAAGCCGCGGAGCAACGGGCAGAAACGTTTGTAAGCCGCCACCGGTCCGAGGCTGGCGTATTGCCCTGCGAAACACAGATACATCCTGATTGCGAACACCCGAGTGCTCGATATCGGCGTCGTTTCGCTAATGCCGCTAATTACCTAAGGAAAGCTCCATGAACATGAGCGGCAATCCGGCGATGATGAGCATCATGGTGAACGGTATTAGAAAAGCCCCGCCGCCGTTGGAATAGCAAAGATACGGAAATCTCCAGACATTGCCGAGGCCTACGCTGTATCCCAGAAGAGACAACAAAAAATCGAATTTTCCCGTCCACGTCCCACGCTCAGGCTGGTCGTCCTCGCCGCCCTGCAACGGCGCTTGACTATTCGCCACGGAGTATTTGTCCGCATTCTATCCACAAAATTAACAACGGTCTCTTTTTATTGTTTCTCCGACTCTTGCTTGAGTAATTCTAGAACGCGGCTTACAAAGATTTTGAAAAATATTCGTCGAACTGAACGAAAATATTCTACGTTATGTTTTACAACATGTGAGATAACATTTCTTTTGGAAACATATCGTGTATCGACATGTTTGGACTGTATATACGCAACAGAGCACCGAATGTAAAAATTGGCTTTTCGGCAAATGGACATTTCAGAATACATCACGCAGATGGGAATCTGCTCTACATGCCTATTGTGTAACTTTCTAACGGTAATAACGCCTCGCCGTTACGCGTCGATACGTACATATAACGTATCATGTAATAACTGCGTAACGACGCGTAACGATAACGACATTGTCGTCAAAAGTTACAGAATAGGCACACTGGCATTGTATCAAACGTAATGACTGAGTTACAACTTATCCTTCCAGAATGGCATGCGATTCCCATCGAGTTTTCGATGAATTTTTCGTGATTGTTCGAGTTCGTCAAATATTTGATAAATAATTGTATCACATTCGGTTAGAAACCAATGAGGTTTCGCTTACATCCCAGTCCAGATAAGGACGAATTCTCGAGGATGCCTCTTCCATTCTCTACACCAATATAGTTCCCCGTCGTAATATCAGTCGTTTCTTCGTCTTCTCATGGCTACCGAATCGGGTCCATCGAAGTCCAAAATCAATTACTAGTTCCCGCTTGGCGAAAGCACTCTACGCGCTCATTTCTTCGAATTTCCTGCATACAAACTCTCGATGTTAAGTCTCGGAGTTAAGCTCGCAAGGAAGAAATACGCGGTAGTGTTCGCGAGATTGGAGGAATGTAATTACTTTCCCGATCGAAAAAACTCGCAAGAGAAACAGAAAAGCTGTCGAATGGACCGCAACTTCGTGTATCTCGCCTTCCGCGCTTTCTTTACGAATATATAACACTTGCGTTCTTAATCTTTCGCCGTCTCTCTCTCTCTCTCTCTTTCTGCGGCCGAAACTCATCGCTAAACAACAATTACTCGAGCCCTAATTATCATCGTCGTGTGAGCGTTACATGCAATACTTGCGTTATTACGCAATTAGATAGCGTGACTTGTTCTTCCTACCTAATTTTTCCACTCAATTTTCGAGTCCAATTTTCAATTTACTTTCTTTCTTCGTTTCTAAAGGAATGAAGGAATTCTCTCAAGAATCTCTAGGTGCGGGGAATGAATTTAAAGACTGCGGCATTTTTACAATCTCATCTCTTAGTTTCATGATAACACATACTTTCCATACTCCGAAATATTCTTAACAAATCGTTAATAGATCGTCGGGCCATGAGTATGTGGTATCCGATCCGAGACGTGACTTACCGCCTCTTTACGTTGTTTTTACCGTCTGAAATCACTCGCGTTCTCATGCATCCACCTCGACCTGCCGGAACGGTAGCGATCCAGTAAATCAGCTGATAATGGACACTGTAGACCTATCTAATCAACCTTGACAAAGAAATTTGCCAAGGTCAGGCTCGCACTATCACTAAATTTCAAGGTCGCGTTCGGCAGGATCGCTGCGATCGCGAGTGGTCAATGAATGGACGGCGATCCAAAGGACGATGGAAGAGAAAGGGGTAACACAAGAGAAGAAGTAAGGAAAGATCAAAGAGAGGAAGAAAAAAGGGAGCCAATGAAGAGAAGCAGACAGGTGTGGAAGACCGATCAGGCAGAGCGATCCGTGCCCGGGCAACTGGTCGACCTATCCGACTGCCTGCTTTACGAGAGAGCTTTTCCTACTTGTGGCCCTCTCTTGCCTCTCCGTGCAAGCTCGACCCTGTCATACTCTCCTCTCCCGTTTCTCTCTCTCTCTCTCTCTCTCTCTCTCTCTCTCTCTCTCTCTCTCTCTCTCACTCACTCACTCACTCACTCACTTTCTATCTCTACCTCTCTCTTCCTCTCTGTCTCTCCTGTTTTCTCGCCTTCTCGCCCCCGCGCTCACACCGACCTATCGAGCCTCGAACTCCACTCCATTTCGATCGATATTACTGCTCCTGCGAGTTGTGTTCTGTCCTAAACCTTGCACCCTCTCTCTCTCTCTCACTTTGGCCACTCTCTTGGTGCCACCCCATATCAACCATTTACACTGGCTGTTCCATTGGCCAGGCTTACCCTCGGTTAGAAAGAGGTGTGCACGTGTGTGTGCGTGAAGACCTCCCGAGAGGAGATTCGACACAGGGGCTCAAAGGATATCAATATTAGCTCATTTGATGTCATTTTAACACGTGTGTTAATCAGCGTGTTACCCCCTCACTACTCGTAAAGCTAAATATATAGACGATTTTCGGACATGTCCGTGAGGAAATGAAAATTTATCTTTATCGATGAGGCTTCCCGTCGCGAGTCATTCTGCATCGTGAGGTTTTATTTATTACATCCAGAGCAATAGCACATAATTGGTCTCAAGAAATACAGACGATATAGGAAGTACGAATAAAAAGAAATAGAATTTCTATTATGTGCATAATGAAAAATAAAAATTTCCATTATATACACATCACAAATTCGGATTTTTTCTTTATGTATATGATGGAAATTCAATTTTCATTGACGTCTGCCGTTTGCCGCTTGATTTATCACGTAATTTTAGACATGAATTAATCTCGCAATTGTTGGTCTTTCATTTGCATAAATCATGCGCAAACTCGGAATACCCAATATAAACGCGCCATTTCACTTCACATTTAATCATCCTGGCATGTCATTACGTCAAATACAACTGTGCAACTTTGTAGCAGTTTACTTTGACGTCGTCGATATGCATACCGACATTGATTTCCGCCGAGTAATTGTTACCACCGTCAATAGAGACTACTATTCGCCCATGCAATGCATGATCACATCTTTCTCATTTGCAAATTGATTCTCTCGCGCATTTCACCTCTCACGTTTACGCTTCTCCGATTTCCATTAAGCACGTTTTGTCTTCTGGAACGCCATCGCATTCGGCGATCTGTTGGACACAACCGGCGTCATGTATGCCATATCATTCCTTAGATTGTTAAAAAGCGAAAAAAATAACGAAACTATTCATTCAAATCTCATTTGCGTCTCAGCCTCGTTTATTGTAAGTATTAATTATTATTATGAAATATTCTTCTCCACAATAACTACCTGAATACAAATTCCATAAAATTTATATAATTATATCGAAAATTTTTCCGTCATCGTAGTCGTCATCATGTCGTGAATTTTGAATAAGCATAAATTTTGCAATGCGAGAAAAATAATTAAATTATTTTAATTTGTCGCAATGTAATTTCCTCTACCTTCACCAACAATTCGAGAATATTTAATTGTGTATACTTCGAATTTTCCATTTCGTTTTCACTATCGAATGTATTCGTAATAATTATTCTTACACGAGGACGATGAAATCATCGGAATTTTTCTAAAAATCAAACTTCTCCAGAATGGAGCAAAGAGATTCATCGTTCGGTCTGTTGTTTTTCATTGCGTTTTCTGCAACTTGTCAGGCTCACGTTGCCTCCTTCAACATTTGAATATACAGATGTTTATTCTTTCATTTCCCGTCGAGCATATCGAGATACGGCTGAAGAAAACAGCCCGAATTTTCATTTTTGTCGATCGCTACGATGCGCGAGACTTGAAGGAACTCATCCGCCATTACCGCGAGATACGCGCGCCGCGCGTCGATACATCGTACGGCCGATCGACCCATCTATCTCGCGCACGATTGTGATTAATCGAAAGTCGTGTGCGATAACTCGTGGTCCGTCGTTGGTGCTGATCGCAAACGATAGACGACGTGAAAACGACGTCAGTAGATAGAAAGAGAGAGCAAAAAAGACGACGGCTCTGGTTTTTCCCCTCGTTTTCGATATTCTCGCTTCACGGGCTGACTTGTATAGCTCCGCGTGAGCCGCGCGATTTGCTAATCATCGATCTCCATAACCTCCAAGACGAAGCGGAGATATTCTCCCATCGCGGTGACGCGATCCGAGAATATCACACATCTCTGCCTCTCCTATCTCGCGTTCGCTCGTAGTTCCATCTATCTGTCTCTCCGTTCCCTTTCGTCTTTGGCTGGTTCCTACATTCTATTTCCTATGTTTCCCTGTTGCCTTTGATAGCTCTTTCTCTCTTTCTCCCAGTTGAGGGTCTTTCTCCGTCTTCTCTCCTTTTTCCTCCGTCGGGGTCTCTTCCCTCTCTCTCCCTCTTTCTCTCTCTTTCTCTCTCTCCTCTCGTCTCACTAGACGTGCAGGAAAAGTACAGCGGTGCGGGGAAGTGAGATCACACATTCGGACACGCGACGTTTAAAGGACGGTTCGACGTCACGGGAAAATTTGTATAAATACGAAGCAACGGTGACTTGGAGTTACGAGAATTCTGCGCGTGGACGATAAACGTGGTGGCCGGCCGTGTGTAGTGGAGAGTGTTAGTGGCAAACAGAGAGTGGTGTACGACGCGACTTCTCTCGATCACGATCACCGAGCAAGCGGACAAAATTCCGACGATTCACAGTCTATGAGCGCCGAGGGCCAGGGGGACCCTGGAGAAGACCACGCTTCCAGGTACTACGAATGCTGTGCATTTGACATCGCACGCTGTGTAAATTCGCGATTATAGGATTACACATCCTCTCCTGTCTGTGTGGACAGTAAACTCCGAATGTTCAAGCGAGAACGAACTCTTCGTTTTCCTTATTGATCATGGATTACTAATCATCGGCATTATTAACCATTGTTTATTAGACTAAGGTTCTTCTGGGAACATGAGACTAATGATGGTTCTCTGGATCAAATTGCTTATGAGATATACGTAGATGATTAATGGTTAGAGCAATCCAGGATTGAGTCGTACGTGAGTCGCATAAAACAAAAATTATATCGTCGATAAGTATGCGGAAGTCAACATTGTGTCGCGCGTTGGAAATCACGTTGGGCGAGTGAGAAAAATTGTGTAATCGAAATTACAAGCCGGGATTTTTCTCGCTCTCTACTCTCTCAGCTCGATGTGTGTCTTTTTCTTTGTGCTTCTCTCTCTCTCTCTCTTTCTCTTTCTCTTTCTCTTTCTCTCCTTCCCTCCCTCTCTCTTTTTCTCTCTCGTTCTTCCTCGTTCTCCTCGTCATATAAGAGATTTGTTTACAGCAACGTAGTAGAGTACTCTACCTTCGTCGTGAGATCGCGAAATCGCAAGGATATCTATTATTAGCACTTTGTTTTGGTGCAACGACACTGTATCCAACTTGGCGAACTAAACGTGACGATATGCGATCTTTTGACGAGTGACTACAAGTCTTTTTGTCACTTAGCAGTTTCCCGTGACATGGGAAATGACACTCGAAAATTCAAAAGACATTCATTCTTTATAGACGTTTAGTTACTTAACATAGTGAAGTATACAGTTTTATCTATGTGGTCTAGAATTCGATGACTTAATTTCTGTGTGGATGGAAATAAAAACAACAAACATTGCACGAAAAATATGTTAGAAGTCTAATATGTATTTTCTGCAATAAATTAAAAATCTAATGACAAACATTCTCATATTCATGTATTCGAAATAATTTTACAAATAAAAAATATTAATCAGTAGACATATGTATATATATGTACATGTTATATCTTGATCTTTACAGGGTAGGAGCAGAGAGCCCTTGCAGCGACATGAAGCGCGCAGCTGCAAAAAAACTTATCGAACGGTATTTTTACCAACTTACAGACGGATGTGGAAATCCTCACTGTGACAATCAAAATTGTGCCTCCAGTGGGAAGGTATGACTATTGAATTTATTTGTTTCACTATTGTAGTCACAAAAATAAATTAACTTCTACAGTTTAACTCATATGCTTTCTTCTGTTTTCCATCAGGTTAGTAATCTTACTCCAAATCAGGCAGCTGCTCAGGCAATTCAGTTATTCTCACAAGAAGCTAGACTTTGTGATGGCACTCAACCTAGTAAAGTTGCTCGAACTACTATAGAGCCAGGACAAACATCCTTAGCTAAGAGTCTACCTGTAAAAAGTGTTAATCCTCCAAGCTCGGATGAAGGTATTTTATAAAGTTGGGATATATATTTACCTTCTGATATATTTTATCGCTAGAAATGTATATTGATGAATATATTTACAAACACGAACATAATTAACGCGATAACTATTTTTTCCTCTAGGAAAGCAAGAGCCATATCTCACAGAAGATAAACTTCTGGATATTATAGAAAGATGTAAAGCAGAATCTTCGTATTCTTTATTAATTCGTACTCTGGGGGAAGTTTTTTCTTCCGCAAAGGCATTAAGTCTTAGTTTTCAAAAAACTCAGAAAAGCAGCTCGCCTTTGGCGGCGCTTCTCGATCGAGCACCAGACACTTTGTTAAGGCCACCTGCTGATTTGAATAAAGAGGCGGTACGATCTCTTCAAGGGGAAGATAAGGACGAGGATAGCAGCGATCCAACACCTACAGTTCCTAACAATGACGATACCAATGTCGATTTACCATCGGTTCGCAGAGCTTTCGAAGCACTTTGGTCTTTGCCAGGTATGTAAAGCATAATTTCTAAATTATATTTGGATATTAATATGTTCGCTGGTAAGCGCAAAATGCTTTTAATATCGTGCATAATTAGAGGAAAAAATATCTAATTAGAAAAGGAAATGTTGATATTTTTATTTTCTATAAATTATTTTTCTAACATAGGGTGTTGCTTAAAAGAGAGCTTAGTTCGTTGAGAAATAATATACGAGATAACACAGCAAACGTCAGCAAACATATTAAGGACTGCATTATGTAAATTGAGCCAATATTTATCAGACTGTTTGATAAACATCTTAATTCTCGATTAGGTGAAGTATTCGAATCAGCTCTGGTCAATGCACTAGTCACTTTGGCAGATGACATAGAATTAGACTTGAGGGTATTCCGTATAGTACGCTGGGAAAGTATGGATAGTCTATTAAATGTATTTCTCATTGTCTTTGAAATCCCAATGCTCGGGAATAGTGAATACTTGGAACTGGCTCTCCATATGCTATGTAAGGCGTTAAGTTGCTTACCTGTCGTGGCGCAGGCCAAGTTAGCGCGTATATGGGCTAAGCATTGCAAGTCGCGACTTCCGAATCTCTTACAAGCACTGCAAGAGCTCATAACTGTCAAGGTACCATTCTCTGATTTCATTATGAAATAATGAGTGACGACTCATGTTTGTCATTCCTTGATTGTAGAACAAAGAATTTACTTATCGTATCTCATGTTACAGGTGATAGGAGGATCCTTCACACGCGATTACTGTGTCCAAGATGCGGACACCATTACTGCACCCACGAAAGTTATGAAGATTCTATATTATGCGAGTATGCTGGCTGGTGAATTGGATGGTCCCGAACTAATGCTGGGCGACGAGGCCGAGTCGACAGGTAATGACAAGACTGCTTCACGTTCGGCAACGTCACAAGTCCCTCAAGTAAGTTTGATTTTCATGACAACATTCGGGTGTACTTTATTGTCGCATTAATTCTTCATGGTAGGTAAATACGATCTAAACATCTTTCAGGATCCACTAGCGACGGAATTAGGAATTACTGCGTTAGACGCACGCAAACCTTTCATACCATTTACTGACTTTTACAATGAACCACTTAGCGATGCCATAGAAATGGACAAAGATTTTGCTTATTATAAAAGCGAAGAGCCAATGAAATTTAGTTTTATGAATTATGCTTTCATTCTCACGCCCGCCACGAAGACTCTGGGTCTCTATTACGATAATCGCATAAGAATGTATAGTGAGCGGCGTATGAGTTTCTTGCAGACCGTTGTCGGGCAACCTACTAATCCATATCTCAGATTAAAGGTTCGTCGAATCATATGAAAATCAGGTTGTTGTATTTAAAAGAGAGAGAAAGAAAAAGAGTGTGTGAACTTATGTGTATCTCATCTGAACAGGTCCGAAGAGACCATTTGATAGATGACGCTCTAGTAGAATTGGAAATGGTAGCTATGGAGAACCCGTCTGATTTGAAAAAACAACTAGTTGTCGAATTTGAAGGAGAACAAGGTGTCGACGAAGGTGGGGTGTCGAAGGAATTCTTCCAACTTGTTGTAGAAGAAATTTTTAATCCTGACTATGGCATGTTCACTTCTCAGGTAATAATTGCACTAACTCGTATTTTTGTTCTTTTACTTTCCGTCCAATGTAGCGTCGTCTCTTACTTGAATCCGTGAAACATAATTATTTTTCTTTATTCATTTTAGGAAGACACGCAGATGACATGGTTCAATCCAACATCGTTTGAGAGTGACGCACAGTTCACATTAATAGGCATTGTCCTCGGCTTAGCGATCTATAATAATGTAATTTTGGACGTGCGCTTCCCAATGGTCGTTTACAGAAAACTGCTCGGCAGAAAAGGTGCTTTCGCGGATCTAGAAGATTGGAGTCCGACGTTGTACCGGACAATGCGAGAATTAATGGAGTATACCGGAGACGATATGCCAGAAACGTTCATGCAAACCTTCCGGGTAGCTTATAGGTATGTCTCTAATAACATTCTTAACCATAGTCTAGTAATTATTCATTGCCTCCAATCTTATCATCAATATCTTCATCTTGTAGGGACGTTTTTGGCTCGATATCGTTCCACGAGCTGAAGGAAAATGGTGACGAGTTGTACGTCACGCAGGAGAATAAGAAGGAGTTTGCCGATCTTTACGCGGATTTCTTGCTCAACAAATCGGTTGAGAGACAATTCAACGCATTTAGGCGTGGTTTTCAAATGGTTACGGACGAAAGTCCACTTGCCTTGCTATTCAGACCTGAAGAGATCGAACAGGTACACGATAGTCGACATCATTATCGTGGCAAAAGAGTTACGTTATGCGACTATATTAATATGATGCTTTTGAACGTTCGGGCAGCTTGTTTGCGGTAGTAAAATATTCGATTTTGCCGAACTGGAAGCGGCTACAGAGTACGAGGGCGGTTATACTGTCGACAGCGAGGCAGTACGTAACTTTTGGCGCGTGGCTCACTCGTTACCACCTGAAAGTCAACGGAGGCTACTGCAGTTCACCACAGGCAGCGATCGTGTACCAGTCGGCGGCCTTTCGAGACTGAAAATGGTCATCGCTAGACACGGTCCGGATTCCGATAGGTAACGCGTTCGTGTTGCGCCAATAAATTTTATATTCGTTCTGTTGTCATATGTTAACGTTCTATTTTCAGATTGCCAATAGCGCACACGTGCTTTAATGTTTTATTGTTACCAGACTACAGCACGATAGAGAAACTGCAAGATCGCTTATTGAAAGCAATTAATTATTCAAAGGGTTTCGGCATGTTATGAACATGCCATCGTCGCTCCTCTCTCTTCCTCAGTCTTTCGAATTGTATTCGAAGAACACACAGATAAGATAAGATTCGACTATTCTTGTCATTTTTATTGCAGCTACGCTAATCGGAAGTATTTATCGTAAATAATCGGTAAACCGTGCCAGTGCGCTTAAACATGGAAACATCGCTTGTGCAATCTGAATCGTCACAAAAGGCTCCTAACGGTTCTAAAAATTCCAACGAATCAAAGATCGAGTCCCAAATCGAATGTACAAAAAGACGAATGTATTCTTAAAGGGAAGGAAAAAGAAAGAACGCTTTGGAATTATATCACCGCAAGAGAATCGCTTGTACCATACTATGTGTACTTTTTCTACTAAAGTAAAAATAGCGAAGATCGATTTTCCTTTACCATTCCGAGATGATTGAGAGGAGAAGTGCAACAGATATCACGAGACGCGGAGCTACGCAGTGATTGTGAGAAAGCACAGAGGCCAAAAAGATTAAGGGAGCCGGATTGTGGAAAAGTGTGCATCATTAATGAGACATGGTCGACGTAAGCGAGATGCGTTCCGGGAACTCGATAGTCGCGCGACTGTTGCATAATTTTATTCTGAATGACGATTTCGTTCGCCATTATCTTCTCATTCCCAACAAACTGATTAGTCATTATTTCATATCATTTGTTATTTCGGAGAAATTTGTTGCTAGTTCAGACTGTATCGGTTTCTGATTAAAAATGCTGATCAAATGTCATAGAACGTAAACAGAAGAAAGTGAAATCTTTTAAATTAGTTGCAAAGTATCTGAATATAATTATACTCATGCATAATCGTATATAATATGTATATCATACATATTATAATTATTGCATATCGAATATAATTATAATCGTGTAACTTGTACGCAACACGGATCATAACGTTTATGTTAAAATAAGGACAATGGAGACAAATGTATAAAAATTATTTGTTTGTTTTTCTTAGATTGTTTGTGTGCGAACGTAATTTGATATATATGATTAAGGATTTGATTGTATAAAGTAGCAAATTTGCAATACGTAACAAATAATACTTTGTTCAACTGCTTCTCGACTGCATCCGACAGTGCAAAGCCGAAAATACCCCTTATGCGATATATATTGAACATCATTTTGAACACGAATTCTTTTGTAAATTAAGGCATGAGACACAATGGCGCTTTTGTATTTACTTTTCTTTCAATTTATAACATTTTTCTCATGCATCATGTGTCCATGGTGATTAAGTAGTAATCGAATAGAAATTGAATTTGTATAAACATTTATAATAGGCAGTGCTGTCCAACGGCTGCCAAAACTCAGCCGTTTTATTGTTATTCACGTGACAATAAAGCTCTCGAAAAAAAAGAAAGTGTATTAATTAATGTTCTCAAATCATTATTTAAGAAAATAATAACGATGGATGAAGATAAAAGTTTGATTCCATCCATTATTAGGTCACGCTACAAAAAAAAATACTAATGCTTTTCTAATCTACTTTCGAATTATATTACTTGAAGATATTAGGTCATAAGTGTGAAATGTCCGATTTCGAATCGAAAGTTTGGTTTATTATATCTCAAACCAGAAATAATAAAATTAACCAAAGTATGCGCCTAAAAAAGTATCGACACAATTCTGCCATCTTAACGGTAGCTTATTCATGCCAGCAGTGAAGAAGCCTGAAAAGCGAGTGACGATGAAACCGCGAAAGGCGTTTTTCACAGCTTGTTCAGAATTGAATATATTTCCTTGCAAGAAGTGGTCCAGTGCCTGGAAGAAGTGATAGTCAGTTGGTGCAAAGTGGGTGGTGAATATGGTGGGTAACAGCAGAGAGAAGCCTGAGAACAGGCATGGCTGCATTTACAGCGTTATGGAAAAGTTGGCTGAATCGAAGCGTCAACTGGGTCAATTTTTCATGGACATGAACTACTAAGCCAATGTCCACGATTTGCTGGTACTATTCCGTGCTATGTCCATAATTATTTGGTTCTGTTCTGTGCTATGTTCACGAGCGAGCTAGATTAGTTAGATAAAAACAAAGAATAGGTCTTTGTCTCACCATCAGCGAATAGACAATCGCGACGAAGCGAGCCAGCAGCGATGTTATCGTAAGGCAGACGTCGCCATCCCCTCTTTCGCCCCCTTGTTTACCTTTCCATATTGTTTTATATTCATAATTCGGGAAGAAAATAATTTCGAGAGTTCGGATGATTTCTAGTAATAACACGACAGAGATAACGCGCGACCACATTAATTTGTCGTGACTATTATATTACTTATAATTACATAAACGCCCATATATGCAAATTATAGATAATTATTGCGCGAATGTTTTAATATTGTACAATATTAACCGTTTAGGAGATATCGAAGGTTAAAGTTTTCCAACCTTTCTCCGTTGATATCTCCGCTTCTACTGGGAGTAGAGAGTCGTCAATGTAGTCGAAAATGTAGGGTTTTGAGAGGACATTAATTGGTGCCAGAACCAGGCCTGTATCTCTAACCGTTTAGGAGATATCGAAGGTTAAATTTTTCCAGTCTTTCTCCGTCGATATCCAGCTTTTCTCCGTCGATATCTAGGCTTCTACTGGTAGTAGAGAGTCGTCCATGTAGTCGAAAATGTAGGGTTTTGAGAGGACTTTAATTTGGTGCCAGAACCAGGCCTGTATCTCTAACCGTTCAGGAGATATCGAAGTTTAAAGATTTCCAGCCTTTCTCCGTCGATATCCAGCCTTCCTCCGTCGATATCTCCGCTTCTGCTGGGAGTAGAGAGTCGTAGAGAGTCGTCCATGTAGTCGAAAATGTAGGGTTTTGAAATGTAGGGTTTTGAAAGGACTTTAATTTGGTGCCAGAACCAGGCCTGTATCTCTAACCGTTTAGGAGATATCGAAGGTTAAAGTTTTCCAACCTTTCTGCGTTGATATCTCCGCTTCTACTGGGAGTAGAGAGTCGCCACTTACGGCAAAATGTAGGGTTTTGAGAGGACTTTAATTTGGTGACAGAACCAGGCCTGTATCTCTAACCGTTTAGGAGATATCGAAGTTTAAAGTTGTCCAAAGTTTCTCCGTCGATATCCAGCCTTCCTCCGTCGATATCTCCGCTTCTGCTGGGAGTAGAGAGTCGTAGAGAGTCGTCCATGTAGTCGAAAATGTAGGGTTTTGAAATGTAGGGTTTTGAAAGGACTTTAATTTGGTGCCAGAACCAGGCCTGTATCTCTAACCGTTTAGGAGATATCGAAGTTTAAAGTTGTCCAAAGTTTCTCCGTCGATATCCAGCCTTCCTCCGTCGATATCTCCGCTTCTGCTGGGAGTAGAGAGTCGTAGAGAGTCGTCCATGTAGTCCGAAAATGTAGGGTTTTTGAAATGGTAGGGTTTTGAAAGGACTTTAATTTGGTGCCAGAACCAGGCCTGTATCTCTAACCGTTTAGGAGATATCGAAGGTTAAAGTTTTCCAACCTTTCTGCGTTGATATCTCCGCTTTTACTGGGAGTAGAGAGTCGCCACTTACGGCAAAATGTAGGGTTTTGAGAGGACTTTAATTTGGTGCCAGAACCAGGCCTGTATCTCTAACCGTTTAGGAGATATCGAAGTTTAAAGTTTCCAAAGTTCTCCGTCATATCCAGCCTTCCTCCGTTCGATATCTCCGCTTCTGCTGGGAGTAGAGAG